>NW_027801407.1:0-283 GCF_054177405.1 Leptonychotes weddellii | reverse complement strand
CTTCTCCCTCTCCCACTCCCCCTGCTTGTGTTCCCTTTCTCTCTGCATCTCTCTCTGACAAATAAATAAATAAAAATCTTTTTTAAAAATTTAAAAAAAAATTTTTAATGAGCCAGTCATTTACCAACCCATTCACTCACCTCCCACTGCTATATGCCCACAATGTGTGGGGTCACAGAAAGACCAACATGACACAACCTCTGCCCTCAGAGTTTATGGTCTAATAAGAAACATGTCCATATGTCCTTCAGCAAGAATGTTAATAATTAAGTCTCACCGTAGT
>NW_027801406.1:0-283 GCF_054177405.1 Leptonychotes weddellii | reverse complement strand
AACCTCAGGTGAGTTCATCTTTGTAATGTCTGTGGCTTGCTTTCTTCCTTGCCATCTCCCGGCTCCTTCCCCCCCACCTCCAATGGAAATAGGACTCCCTACGAGAAACTGCATCTCCTACGTGCCATCTGCCATAAACCAGCTACACACCTTCAGTTCCTTGTCGACTGTATTAATATCCAAACAGACAGGACTTGGCGTTCTGCTCTCTCTCCAGTTGTCCACACACCTGTGCTCCAGAGATTTAGCCATTCGCGATGAGCAGCATATCAGCAGAAACTGT
>NW_027801405.1:0-283 GCF_054177405.1 Leptonychotes weddellii | reverse complement strand
GCTAGTGTTCCCTCAGTATACTTCCTAAAGCTGCATCTCGCAGGATGACTCACAAAATCGTTGTTAACTACACAAAATTCTCTCTAGTGACAGAGTTTTAGAAAAATGTAAGTTAGAGTCATCAAGCACTTACCTTTATATGCCTTATAGATACCCATGTATGCCAAGATTCAGCCCATTGATGTGCCAAGTAGAAATCTCTGAGGACAAGAAAAAAAAAGAAGAAGAAGAAGGTAGCGGGAGGGGAAGAATGAAGCGGGGGAAATCGGAGGGGTAGACGAAC
>NW_027801404.1:0-283 GCF_054177405.1 Leptonychotes weddellii | reverse complement strand
AGGGGCGTTTGGGTGGCTCAGTCGTTAAGTGTCTGCCTTTGGCTCAGGTCATGATCCTGGGGTCCTGGGATCGAGCCCTGCATTGGGCTCCCTGCTCAGCGGGGAGCCTGCTTCTCCCTCTCCCTCTCCCCCTGCTTGTGTTCCTTCTCTCACTGTGTCTCTTTCTCTGTCAAATAAATAAAATCTTTAAAAAAAAAAAGAAGAACATATAAGAGTTGAGGAACGCATAGCTCTAGAATTGTGACCACTGGATAAACAGCTTGGATACACAGAGGTAATTTGA
>NW_027801403.1:0-283 GCF_054177405.1 Leptonychotes weddellii | reverse complement strand
ACACGCACACTTACATATGAAACACAAATCTGGGACTGTAGGAAACCATATCCTAAGGATAAGACTGAATGGGAAAGAAGTTAGTCTTCCCATGGGCTTGCAGGCTTGAGTAGTTCTACAAGGTGTGAGGAATCTTAATTCTTAAATTTGGGTTAAAATTACTCTGGTCTAGTAGGATATGGATTCCTGAGAGATGCTGAACTCCTGACCAACAGCACATGTAAATTCTCTTCAGCAGAAGATTCTTTTGTACCAGACTTCAAATTACTTCTACAAATGATTT
>NW_027801402.1:0-283 GCF_054177405.1 Leptonychotes weddellii | reverse complement strand
TTTCCCCCACAAGCCTAGATTACTCAGTACGTTCTTCGTAGGTTCATGTACTGGGAGAACCTTCAGCTTCTGGAAATCCTAAGTCTGCAGTGTTACTATGGGGTTGCCATGTAACCATATGGACATTGAAATGTTTTAATGTTGAACGTATTAATACTGAAAAGTACGCACTTCTTTTCAGTTTCTTTTTTTTTTTTTTATTCTTATGTTAATCCCCATACATTACATCATTAGTTCTAGATGAAGTGTTCCATGATTCATTGTTCGTGCACAACACCCAGTG
>NW_027801401.1:0-283 GCF_054177405.1 Leptonychotes weddellii | reverse complement strand
TTCACAGATGGCTTTTATGCTATTGAGGTATGTACCCTCTATCCCTACACTCTGAAGAGTTTTAATCAAGAAACGTTGCTGTTTTTTGTCAAATGCTTTTTCTGCATCTATTGAGAATATCATATGGTTCTTGTTCTTTCTTTTATTAATGTATCACATTGATTTGCGGATGTTGAACCAACCTTGCAGCTCAGTATCCCACTTGGTCATGGTGAATAATCCTTTTAATGTACTGTTGGATCCTATTGGCTAGTATTTTAGTGAGAATTTTTGCATCCATGTT
>NW_027801400.1:0-283 GCF_054177405.1 Leptonychotes weddellii | reverse complement strand
CCAGCTCTGAGGACCTTTGTGCAGTGAGGACAGGCTGTCAGCTTCAAAGCAGTCTTCTCTCTGTCTGTAGGTTCATCTGGTCACTGATGCCTGGGAGGTCTACAAACCCTGCACTAGACATGGAGTTCTGACCCCTTCCCTGATCCAGTGTGGCTCCCACACACCATCCTCAGCCCCAGACCTTACCTTACACTTGAGTGACTTCTCCTGGTGATTTAGCTGCATCGCCCACCCCCACCTTCAGGGACTCACTCTGAACTGTGCTCCTCAACATGTGGTCCAG
>NW_027801399.1:0-283 GCF_054177405.1 Leptonychotes weddellii | reverse complement strand
TGGAACACTTCATCTAGAACTAATGATGTAATGTATGGGGATTAACATAAGAATAAAAAAAAAAAAAAAGAAACAAAGAGTCTGTGGTTGCTTTGCCTGTCCCCTGCCTTATGCCAACAGCACCCAGCATGAAGAGCCTAATTGAACATGGAATTATTTAGCAGGTCCTGGAAATTTAGCTTGTCTGGAGGCTTGGGTTTAACTGGAATTGTCTGCATTAAGCCTGCTGAGTATATAGACCCTTGGTTTCAAAATGGGTCCAAGAATAACCACATTCAAGCAT
>NW_027801398.1:0-283 GCF_054177405.1 Leptonychotes weddellii | reverse complement strand
CTTAGCCACTGGAGCGACGTCCCTCAGCGGAGCCGACTTCTAAAAGTTCCAATTTTGTGCTCCGCGGCTCTATCACTTGCCAGGAGTGGCCGATGGAGGCCCCCTCCCCCCCAGTCTATCTTCCCGAATATCACCTAGGATTCACTTCTCCGCATGTCCTACCTTCCAGATAGTGGTCGCTTTTCTGTTCAGAGTTGTTGCTATTCTTTTCTTCGATCTCCTGTTGAGTTCGTAGGTGTTCAGAATAGTTTGATCGCTATCCAGCTGAATTCCTGGGACCAGA
>NW_027801397.1:0-3020 GCF_054177405.1 Leptonychotes weddellii | reverse complement strand
CTCTTTTTTTTTTTTTTAAGATTTTATTTATTTATTTGACAGAAGGAGACACAGCGAGAGAGGGAACACAAGCAGGGGGAGTGGGAGAGGGAGAAGCAGGCTTCCCGCGGAGCAGGGAGCCCGATGTGGAGCTCGATCCCAGGACCCTGGGATCATGACCTGAGCCGAAGGCAGATGCTTAATGACTGAGCCACCCAGGCGCCCCCAGTGTTTTCACCCTTGATGGACATTTGGTTTGTTTCCATTTCAACACTACAAATAATGTTACAGTAAACATCCTTACAGGGGCACCTGGCTGGTTAGGTAGAGCATGCCACTCCTGATCTCAGGGTTGTGAGTATGAGCCCTACATTGGGTATAGAGATTACTTAAAAATAAAATCTTCACAGGCGCCTGGGGGGCTCAGTTGGTTAAGCGTCTGCCTTTGGCTCAGGTCATGATCGCAGGATCCTGGGATTGAGCTCTGTGTTGTTGGGCTCCTTCAGTGTCCCCACTGCTTTTCCCTCTCCCTCCATCTGCTACTCCCCCTGCTTGTGATTCTTTCTGTCAAATAAATAAATAAATAATCTTAAAAAAATAAATGAAATCTTGGGGCGCCTGGGTGGCTCAGTCATTAAGCATCTGCCTTTGGCTCAGGTCATGATCCCAGGGTCCTGAGATCGAGCCCTGCATCGGGCTCCCTGCTCAGCAGGGAGCCTGCTTCTCCCTCTCCCACTCCCCCTGCTTGTGTTCCCTCTCTCGCTGTCTCTCTGTCAAATAAATAAATAAAATCTTTAAAAATAAATAAATAAATAAAATCTTCAAAAAAAAAAAAAACCCAATTAAAAAACATCCTTACAAAAAACAAACAAAAAACAAGAACAATAAAAAAAATCCTTACATATTTGTAACCTCAAATTCTTTATATAGGTGATATTCCCCACTGTGGATTGCTGGGTTGGGGGTGGGGGTAGGTGTTTTCATTTATATTTTCAGATTCTATTCACAAACCATGGAAGCAGTTTCCAGTCTCCACAGTTTCCATTCTTAAGAATGCCCCTTTCCCTGTATCTTTGTCAGCTGTAGATATTGCAGCTGATCAGTTGAGTGACCTTTCATAGGTCTGCAGGCCTTTGGGATTTGTAATTAAATCTGTAAAGGGGACTGAAAGGCCAAGTTTATCTCTCCCTCACGGAGATTAATTCAGCCAGGATGAGTGTTACTTCATTTCTCAACAGTCTGGCTCTGAGGCTCGCTGTGGCCATGATCTCTGTGGGGAGCCTCGTGGAATGAAGTCAAGGGCTATGAGAGGTTTGGAAGAAGGCTGGACCTAGGTAAAAGCTGGGTAGGCAGTGGTGACCAGTAGAACCCAAGTGTCCTGAGCCTATGTCCTTGGGGACTAGTCTCTTCACTCCACCTGTCTTCCTTGTTCTGGGAATGAGCTTACCCATCTCTCAGGAAGACTGAAAGGAATTTAGTCAGAAGGGCATTATTTACCTGTGTCTAGACTTGAATTCCAGTAAAGAGAGTTCTAGACCGGGGCACGTGGGTGGCTCAGTCAATTAAGGGCCTGCCTTCAGCTCAGGTCACGATCTCCGGGTCCTGGGATCGAGTCCCGCATCGGGCTTCCTGCTCAGCAGGGAGTCTGCTTCCCTCTCTCTCCCTCTGCCCCTCCCCACCACTTGTTCTCTCTTTCTCTCTCTCTTAAATAAAATCTTTTTTTTTTTTTTTAAAGAGCATTCCAGACCTATTATACCTGATGTGTCAGCTCTATCCAGGTCCCCTTCCCTGCATTACCTCTGCCCTCCCTCCATTGTAGGGGTGATACCAAATGTTAACACAGAAGGAGATTATTACAATCTAGTCTAGTGTCTTTGGTCCTCTCTTAGACGCCAAACTCCTTAAGAGCAGGCACTGTCTTATTCATTTTATTATCCCTAGAGGCAAGCACAGTTCTTGGCACACAATGGGCACTTGATTGTGGCGTGAATGGGCTGGTGTGGGGAAAGGTAGATGGTAGAAAGGCTGAGATCCCAGGAGGGGGAGGGTCCAAGGAAGGCAAAAGCAATTTCTTCTTCCTTCCTTCCCTATTCCTCCAGCCATTATGAAGGGAGAGGGAGAGGAAGGGGTACCGGGTGGATCAGAGGAGATGATTTCAATCCTTTGAGGAGGGCTTGGGGATACGGAGAGGAAACTTCTGTGTGGTTTTAGTGCGGATCAGCTTGTGCTTTATCCCCAGTCTCATGACCTATTCAAAAGTTTCCCCTTTTTAGGAGTACTGGGGTGGGATAATGGAAACAAGGCAGGTTTCGAGGCAGGAGTCCTGGGTATCAATTCAGATTTGCTCCTGGTGATTTTGTAGAATGGTTAAACCCTTGACTTTCAGAGATCTCTAAAATGGAAGGTTCCTCTTCACATGAAACTTGTGAAGATTCAAAGAGATATTAATATAAAGTCCTGGCATTGGGATGCCTGGGTGGCTCAGTCGGTTAAGTGGCTGCCTTGGGCTCAGGTCATGATCTCAAGGTCCTGGGATCAAACCCCGTACAGGGCTCCCTACTCAGCGGGGAGTCTGCTTCTCCCTCTCCCTCTGCTGCTCCCCTTGTTTGTGCTGTCTCTCTCTCTCTTTGACAAGTAAATAAATAAAATCTTAAAAAAATAAATAAATAAAGTTCCTGACCAACAGTATATGCTACAAAGAAGCCAGCTACATCAGTTCCTTCCTCTGCTCCTCCAAACTCTTAATGGCTCTTCTGGCCACATTCATCTCTTTCTTTCCTGAAATCCTACAAATCACCAAATGTTGACTTGCAGATATATCTGATCTTTTATTGTCATCCTGTGGTTGTTTGGTACATTTTCTCTTTTCTCTTAAAATGTAGAAGTACCAGAGATCATACTGAGCTCTTTCTGCTTCTCTTTTTTCTGGCCTAATTTGGATATTTGGCAGGGGTTTCATGTTACCAGTTATGAGTCCACCCTGAAAAAGCTGTTTGTGCAGCCTCCTCACTCTCTGTGGGATTTCAGCCCCGTATAGATGG
>NW_027801396.1:0-283 GCF_054177405.1 Leptonychotes weddellii | reverse complement strand
GTATACATATTATAATCCTCATAGCAGCCATTAATAACTAATAATGCAAAGAGTATAGCTAAAAAGCCAGTGGATAAAAATTTCCCCCACTGAACTCTTATTTTCCAATGTGATTGTAGATTTGTCTGTTTCTTACTCTAATTCTGTCAATTTTTGCTTCGTGTATTTTGAAGCTATAATTAGGCACAAACGCATATATGATTAATAAAACTTCCTGATGCCTTGAATCCTTTATGATTATGAAATGTGCATCTGTAATTCTGGTAATACTCTTTCTTAAACT
>NW_027801395.1:0-283 GCF_054177405.1 Leptonychotes weddellii | reverse complement strand
CTTGGTTTAGAAAAGAATGAATTAGGCATCCTACCAGACCAGGGTTCTCATGTTACACTTCCATTAATATAGCAAGGCGCTTCTCTGGTCTGAGACTTCCTTTCTTCAGCTGTAGAGTAGTACTGATCTTGAGGACTAAGTGAAGTTAAACGAGAAAAGTGTTTCCAGAGGCTAGGAACCATTTCTTTATCTCTTATGCCCAGAGCTTGATCCAGTGTTAGCACCTACTAAGGGCTTAATAAGTGTTAGCCTCTTCCCTCTCACTTTCCCATTTCTCCCCATA
>NW_027801394.1:0-283 GCF_054177405.1 Leptonychotes weddellii | reverse complement strand
CCCGTCCCATTGCCCTTTGTCCAGGCTTGGGTGCCAGAGGCCTGAGGCTCGTGGCCCAGTGTCCTCTGCCAGCTAGGCCAGGGAGGGTGCAGCGGATGGAGAAGGGCTCTGTCCTCCATCTGTAGCTTCTTGTTTTAACGGTGTTGTTTTCTCTCACACTCCCCACCCCCAGTTTGTATTCTTTTTTTTTTTTTTTTTTTAAAGATTTTATTTATTTATTTGAGACAGAGAGAATGAGAGAGAGAGAGCACATGAGAGGGGGGAGGGTCAGAGGGAGAAGCAG
>NW_027801393.1:0-283 GCF_054177405.1 Leptonychotes weddellii | reverse complement strand
GAAGCAGACTCCCTGCCGAGCAGGGAGCCCAATGCGGGACTCGATCCCAGGACTCCAGGATCATGACCTGAGCTGAAGGCAGTTGCTTAACCAACTGAGCCACCCAGGCGCCCCAAAATATGATTCATTATTGCACAAAAAGATAACAACACAAACATACTCAGGAAAAAAAATAGGAAACACATCAGTATTTTTTTTTAACTTGAGAATTAACTGTGAAATTTGAACAATTTCAAAAATTAAACGGCCTAGAGTATGAATCTGTTTGAGTGGGAAAAGGAAC
>NW_027801392.1:0-283 GCF_054177405.1 Leptonychotes weddellii | reverse complement strand
GAGATTGCCAATGGGATTTACCCTGAAGATACTAGAAGCATAACATCTCTGAAGGCCCTGGGGAAGTATGGGTTTCCTTTTACTGCAGATGGCATCCTCTGCAGTCTTGGGATTTGGGAGAAAATATTTCTTGGTTTAATTTCAACACTATGCTAAAGAGAGATTAGTAGAGCAGAAGAAAGAAAATTAGGAGGAGATGCGGCTGCAAAAAAGCAAGAGAAAAGAAATGGTTGAGTATAAAGTAGGATATAGGGAAAGGAGCTGGTATAGGAAACTTCTGACT
>NW_027801391.1:0-283 GCF_054177405.1 Leptonychotes weddellii | reverse complement strand
ATCCAAGATTAGGAAGGCAAGAAAGGGAGTGCCGGGCTGTGCGTGTGCCCACGTGAGAACAAAGTCCAGACACTGAACTTCAAATGTGTCCTCAGGTGGCCCACATAGCGCTCTCCCCTTGGGTTCACGCAGCAAGAATCTGACTCATCACGAGAGCCAGAGACTCAGACTTAGCAGACTCCGGCTTCTAAAGCCAATTCTTCCGCTAATACGTGAGCTCCCCTGCCCACCTGCAGTGACCCCAGGCACTTGGTCAAGCCAGGACAGTGTGTCTCCTTCCAGG
>NW_027801390.1:0-283 GCF_054177405.1 Leptonychotes weddellii | reverse complement strand
ACTGGGTGTTGTGCACGAACAATGAATCATGGAACACTTCATCTAGAACTAATGATGTAATGTATGGGGATTAACATAAGAATAAAAAAAAAAAAAGAACTGGGAGAAGCAGAGTGGGGTTACAGTTGTAAGTGGTAAAGAGGAAGCAGTTGTCACATAACTAGGAAGGAGGAAGAATTTATGATTTGCACGTGTTCATTTTTGCCCAGATATGATTAGGTAATGATCTTATTTTTTATTGACTTTATCATGGTCACGTAGTGACGTTGTCTGATTTTGATGT
>NW_027801389.1:0-283 GCF_054177405.1 Leptonychotes weddellii | reverse complement strand
GATGGTCGTCTACACGCCAAGCAGGGAGGCCTCCAGAGAGCCGACCTGCCCGCGCCTGGATGCCGGACCTCCAGCCTCCGGAATGGGGAGAAGGTAGATTTCCGTTGTTTGAGCCTCCAGCCTGTGGACATTTGCTATGGAGGTCAAGCCAACACAGTGGGCACCCGAAGCCCAGCCTGGGGCCTCACAGCTGCCTGTGAGGTCAGGCAAGCCATGGACACACCTTGTGGGGTGTCCGGGGTGCTTTGAGGTCATTCCCTTAGACACGAGATGTGTGGTCTGC
>NW_027801388.1:0-283 GCF_054177405.1 Leptonychotes weddellii | reverse complement strand
GATTCTTTTTTTTTTCAAAGATCTTATTTATTTTTTTGACAGAGGGAGACACAGTGAGAGAGGGAACACAAGCAGCGGGAGTGGGAGAGGGAGAAACAGGTTTCCTACCGAGCAGGGAGCCCGATGCGGGGCTCGATCCCAGGACCCTGGGACCATGACCTGAGCCGAAGGCAGACGCTTAACGACTGAGCCACCCAGGCGCCCCTGGGCAAAGACTATTCTTTTTTTTTTTTTATTCTTATGTTAATCCCCGTACATTACATCATTAGTTTTAGATGTAGTG
>NW_027801387.1:0-283 GCF_054177405.1 Leptonychotes weddellii | reverse complement strand
TGATGAGTACATGTATGAGCTCAGTAAACGTTTTCTGAAAGGAAAGAAAGAAGGGGGGAAAGAAGGAAGGAAGGAAGGAAGGATGGAAGGAAGGAAGGAAGGAAGGAAGGAAGGAAGGAAGGAAGGAAGGAAGGAAGGAAAGGATTTGAGTTTGACCAAGAGTATTTCTTATAAGGCTCATTGGCATTCATTTGTTCCAGAATATTCTCTGAAGCTCCATGCACCCAGTACTTTGCCAAATACTAGTGGGGAGACATGGAGGGGTATAAGTACAGGACACTCC
>NW_027801386.1:0-3021 GCF_054177405.1 Leptonychotes weddellii | reverse complement strand
CACTCCAGCAACCCTGTTTGTTTCCTGAGATTAAGAATTCCTCGTATCAGTGAGGTCATATGATACATGTCTTTCTCTTTTTGACTTATTTCGCTCAGCATAATACCCTCCAGTTCCATCCACGTCGTTGCAAATGGCAAGATCTGTGAATGAGGACTCTTAAAGGACTACTGTTACTTAGTGCCCTTTAATGGGTCACAGGGGTATAGCATTCGACAGTTTCCTCGAGGCCTCTGTCTTTCTCTGACCTAGATGATGTCCTGAGTTCTGACCTCACTTTCAGGTATTCCTGATCTCCTTTGGATTTCCCAAGTTAGGAAAGGCTTAATATTAGTGTTCTTGACCCCACTCCAGAATTAGCTCAAGATTTGTGGACCCCTAGGCAGGAAGAGCCAGAACTAATCCTGTGTTCCAAATGCCTCATGTCCCAGCTAGCTACTAATTAAGAGTTTCTACCATTCTGGGCAGAACATTTACTGGGCACCTATACAGGTGCACCCCAAAGTACAGAAGCCTATTATGAGAACCTTCAATCCAATGAATGAAAATTTGGGGGCTGGCTGCTTGTTTGCCTTTGTTTTGTGAATGGCTGCACTTCTGCTTTCCTTTGTAATAACTGGTTTTGTATAATAAGATTGTCACACAACTTCGGAGGAAAAAGAAATAAAACACAACCTCAAGAACATTATCAGACATGTCATTTGGAATTGTTGGCAGTGTTTTCTTCTTCTTCCAAGGGTGAGCCATTAAACTCATGCCCTGAGAGGGGCACTTGCTGGGCCAGAAGCCACAAGAAGCCAGAAGTAATCATAGTAATAAATTATATTATTGTAACAACAAATACTAGTATTTTCTTTCCAACATGGTGTGCCAGATAATGGTCTAAGGGCTTAAATATCCATATACCTGAAGCAGGTGGTAATTTCCCCTGATGAGGAAGGGGATATAGAGAGATTAAGTTCTTGCTCAAGCTCAAACAGTAAGACAGCCTGACTCTGAAGCTTGTGTTCTTCATTAATTAAAAACCTTTTTGATTTTTCTTTTTCCTTAATGGGAAGAGGCACAGAGAACCTGGACCCAAGCTGCTCTACTTCTGCACAGTCCCTGGTGCATCTTTTGTTCATTAACAGGCCCCCAGGAGCTTCTCTGTGCCTTGGACTATGACAGAGACAGTGACTTCTAGCCTCCTAAACAAAGCACAATCTTCCAAAGTCTTCTGCTCCATCCTTGAATCTGGTGTTTCAGGTAATTGCCTACCACAAACCTAGGCTACAGGTCTGATGTACCTGTAGGATGCCACTTTTAGGATGCTGAGACCATCAGCACCATAAAAGGCAAAACTAGATTTCATTAGCCTTCATTAAATGAGGCACTACTCATTTATTGATTTGGTTTTACATAAAGAATGATTGTCTACCAGGTGCATAAATAATGAAATTTAGCCTGGAGAAGAGCATATTGATTTAAAGAAACATGAGATCTGACTTTGATTTAGAGAGCCCTTGAGGAAAAGAAGTATGCATGTGTTATCTGTGGTCCAATGTTTGGCTTGATGGGGGAAGATGGAGGAGACACAAGGAAGGGCTTATGGGTAGATAGGGCTGCATGAGGATGGAGAGAGCTGTGTTACAGGTAACAAGACCCCACACTGGCTGTAAGCATCGTATAAGGTATTTAAGCAGGAGGTGAATGTTTTGCCTTGATAGCCCTCCTTACTCAGGGACTCGGGTGTTTATTATAACACAGCTATATTTCAAGATTTGGAAAAACACTTAAAATGCTTATAACTGGGCATTATATTAGCTAGGATGCTTTCTCTAGCAAGAGATAGAAAACTGTACCAAATTTACTTAAGGAAAAAGTGAACATTTTGGTTTACAAAATAGCAAAATTCAGGGACTGTCAGACATGGCTGGACCCAGGGATTCAGGTGAAATCATGATCCTACCTTTTCCTCCCAGATTCTTGGCTCTGGTTCCTAGGTGCTGGCTCATTCTCAGGCAGCTTCTCCCCTCAGGGTGTGGAAATGGCTGCAGCTCATGCTTCCAGAGTCAAATCTGGACAAGAGTGAGAGTCTTTGTGCCAGTACTTCCAGCAAAAGGGCTATTGGGGAATTTAAAAATCCTTCTAACAGAAAGAACCCCCTCCCCACTCTCTGCCAATAGAGAAGAGAAAACAAACCTCATTTAGTCTTTTTTTTTTTCCTTTTTTATTAAAGTATAATTTAACATGGTGTATATTATTTTCAGGTGTACAATAGAATGATTCAACAATTCTATAAATTATTCAGTGCTCATCAGGGTAAGTGTACTCTTAATCCCCTCTATCTGTTTCACCTATTCCTCCACCCAACTCCCCTCCAGCAACCACCAGTTTGTTCCCTGTGTTTAAGAGTCTGCTGTTTTTGTGGCCAACAGACACATGAAAAAGTGCTCAACATCGCTCAGCATCAGGGAAATCCAAATCAAAACCTCAATGAGATATCACCTCACACCAGTCAGAATGGCTAAAATTAACAAGTCAGGAAATGACATATGTTGGCAAGGATGCGGAAAAAGGGGAACCCTCCTACACTGTTGGTGGGAATGCAAGGTGGTGCAGCCACTCTGAAAAACTGTATGGAGTTTCCTCAAAAAGTTGAAAATAGAGCTACCGTATGACCCAGAAATTGCACTACTGGCTACTTACCCAAAAGATACAAATGTAGTGATCCGAAGGGGTACATGCACCCCGATGTTTATAGCAGCAATGTCCACAATAGCCAAACTATGGCAAGAGCCTAGATGTCCATCAACAGATGAATGGATAAAGAAGATGCAGTGTAGGGCGCCTGGGTGGCTCAGTTGGTTAAGCGACTGCCTTCGGCTCAGGTCATGATCCTGGAGTCCCTGGATCGAGTCCCGCATCGGGCTTCCTGCTCGGCAGGGAGTCTGCTTCGTCCTCAGACCCTATCCCCTCTCAGATGTTCTCTCTCTCTCATTCTCTCTCTCTCAAATAAATAAATAAAATCTTTAAAAAAAA
>NW_027801385.1:0-283 GCF_054177405.1 Leptonychotes weddellii | reverse complement strand
ACACAGCAGTGAGATTGCCTTATAAGATACTCACATTCTCCAGTGCATCTGCACAATGTCCAAAATATCACCAGTTGAAATTTTTTTAAAAAATGAAATTACAGGACAGACTGGGGGGGGAGGAGCAAGATGGCCGAGGAGTAGGAGACCTGAATTTCGTCTGGTCCTAGGAATTCAGTTGGATAGGGATCAAACCATTCTGAACACCTATGACCTCAACAGGAGATCGAAGAAAAAAATAGCAACAATCTTCTGAACAGAAAAGCGGCAACTTTCTGGAAGA
>NW_027801384.1:0-283 GCF_054177405.1 Leptonychotes weddellii | reverse complement strand
TATTCTTGGTTGCATGTTCTTCTCGTTTAGTACCCTGAATATGTCTTGCCAGGACTTTCTGGCTTGCCAGGTCTCTGTAGATATGTCTGATGTTATTCTGATGTTCTTCCCTCTTTATGTAAGGAATCTCTTCCCCCTAACTGCCCTTAAGATAGTTTCCTTGGTTCTAAGATTTGCTAGTTTTACTATTACATGCTGGGGTGTTGGCCTGTTTTCCTTGATCATGGGAGGGGTCCTCTCTGCCTCTAGGATGCGAATGTTTGTTTCATTCCTCAGATTAGTG
>NW_027801383.1:0-283 GCF_054177405.1 Leptonychotes weddellii | reverse complement strand
TGCAAGTGACATATCTGATAAGGGCTTAATATCCAAAATATATAGAGAACTTACACAAAAAGGCAAAAATACCAAAACTACATTTGGTCAGTGGCTCTCTTCAAGCTAGGGAGAACTTGTCCCTCATCTTCCTCTTTGCTATGAGCATTAGACGTCACGGATAGCCAAAGACTCTCACTAGCATTCTTTTTTTTTTTTTTATGTTATGTTAATCACCATACATTACATCATTAGTTTTTGATGTAGTGTTCCATGATTCATTGTTTGCGTATAACACCCAGTG
>NW_027801382.1:0-283 GCF_054177405.1 Leptonychotes weddellii | reverse complement strand
AGGGCGCCTGGGTGGCTCAGTCGGTTAAGCGTCTGCCTTCGGCTCAGGTCATGATCCCAGGGTCCTGGGATCGAGTCCCACATTGGGCTCCCTGCTCAGCCAGGAGCCTGCTTCTCCCTCTCCCACTCCCCCTGCTTGTGTTCCCTCTCTCGCTGTCTCTCTCTGTCAAATAAATAAATAAAATCTTAAAAAAAAAAAATTAAAAAAAGATGTGGTATATATATACAATGGAATATTACTCAGCCATCAAAACAATGAAATCTTGCCATTTGCAATGACGTAG
>NW_027801381.1:0-283 GCF_054177405.1 Leptonychotes weddellii | reverse complement strand
CTTAAGGGAAAAGCACTTCCTACATTTCCTGTATTTGAATAAAAACATTTGGAGTCCAGTATACCAATCAGTCTTTTCCCATTAAAAAAAAAAAATGATTACACAGGTAACACCTCTAGGCTGTGCCTCCTGGAGTGATGCTTCAGTCCCAGAGTAGTAAACTCATATTTTAATATATATATGTGTATATATATATACACATATATATGCATATATGTATATATATAAATAAAAGTAAACTAAAATGTTACCCCACGTTGTTTTTATAAAACTTTTATTTCAA
>NW_027801380.1:0-283 GCF_054177405.1 Leptonychotes weddellii | reverse complement strand
TTTGTTATGTATTAGAACATTTAATAATTCTTTAGTAGCTTTTTACTTTTCTTAGAATATTATTGGATTTGTTTTGAAGAAAGCAAAAGCCAAATTTTAATATAAAGACATGTATGTTTTTCCATATTTTTGTGTCTTCAATTTCTTTCATGAGTGTTCTGTAGTTCCTAGAGTATAGATCCTTTACCTCTGTTAGGTTTATTCCGAGGTATCTTATGGTTTTTGGTGCTATTATAAATGGAATCAATTCTCTAATTTCTCTTTCTACAGCTGCATTGTTAGT
>NW_027801379.1:0-283 GCF_054177405.1 Leptonychotes weddellii | reverse complement strand
GAGGGAGAGATGAACCATGAGAGACTATGGACTCCGAGAAACAAACTGAGGGTTTTAGAGGGGAGGGTGGTGGGGGGATGGGTCAGTCCAGTGATGAGTATTAAGGAAGGCACATACTTCATGGAGCACTGAGTGTTATAGGAAAACAATGAATCGTGGATCCCTACATCAAAAACTAATGATGTATGGCAATTAACATAATAAAATAAAATTAAAAAAATTTTAAAAATTTTAAAAAAGGAAAAAATAAAATCTTAAAAAATAAAAGGATATAAAAAGATAT
>NW_027801378.1:0-283 GCF_054177405.1 Leptonychotes weddellii | reverse complement strand
TGAGAATCTCAACCCCTCGAGATCCCGCTTTCTGGACTTCTCTGCATGTGTGGGCTTAGGACAGAGTCCAAAAGTCTCTTAGTTGGTCTAAAAGACTCTTCACACTCAACTTCTGCTGCTTCCTCCTATGACCTCTATCATTCCAGTCAAACTGAACTACTTGCAATCCTCAGGATGCTTCTTCCAGATTCTTTACACATGGCATTTCCCCCAGTTTCCCTCTAGAATATATATACAATTTTTCCCCCAAGAATAATCATTCCCATTTGTCACTCTGTCTCAT
>NW_027801377.1:0-283 GCF_054177405.1 Leptonychotes weddellii | reverse complement strand
GCCTCAGTGACGTCAGGTGTTCCCCAGACCACACTTTGAGAACAGCTGTTCTGATAACCCTGGGAGAGTCTCCTGGCTGGTCCCGCCCTGGCCTGTCCTCACTCAGCAGAATCCCTTTCCCTGAGCTGCACTTCCTGCCTCTGAAAACTCAGCTCTGACTTTAGCCCCCAAGTGCACCTAGAAGAGAACTCACCTCCTAGAAATGTGATGGCGGAGAGGGTCCCCAGTCTGGGAAGGGAGGTGGGGGGACAGGGGTTTCCCTTTTGTAATTGGGAACAGTTTG
>NW_027801376.1:0-283 GCF_054177405.1 Leptonychotes weddellii | reverse complement strand
AATCAATATGTGATGTTAAACTTAGTCCCAACTCTTATATTTGCCTTGTGGCTATTTTAAATAAAAACACTTTCTTAATTTGATGGTTGGATGGTTCATTGCTAGTATAAGAAAACAAATGATTTTTTTAATTTAATTTAATTTTATTATGTTATGTTAGTCACCATATAATACATCATTAGTTTTTGATGTAGTGATCTATGATTCACTGTTTTCATATAACACCCAGTGCTCCATGCATACATGCCCTCCTTAATACCCATCACCAGACTAACCCATCCCC
>NW_027801375.1:0-3021 GCF_054177405.1 Leptonychotes weddellii | reverse complement strand
AAACTGAGGGTTGCTGGAGTGGTGGGGGGTGGGAGGGATGGGGTGACTGGGTGATAGACAATGGGGAGGGTGTGTGCTATGGTGAGCGCTGTGAATTGTGCAAGACTGTTGAATCTCAGATCTGTACCTTTGAAACAAATAATGCAATATATGTTAAGAAAAAAAAAAAGGAGATAGCAGGAGGGGAAGAATGAAGGGGGGGGAATCGGAGGGGGAGACATGAACCATGAGAGACGATGGACTCTGAAAAACAAACTGAGGGTTCTAGAGGGGAGGGGGTGGGGGGATGGGTTAGCCTGGTGATGGGTATTAAAGAGGGCACGTACTGCATGGAGACTGGGTGTTATGCACAAACAATGAATCGTGGAACACTACATCAAAAACTAATGATGTAATGTATGGTGATTAACATAACAATAAAAAATTAATTAAAAAAATGAGTATTAGACCGTCCATCTCAAAACATTCAGGTGAGGGTTTTATGGAAGCATATTAACAGTGAACTCTTAGAGAAGCATACATGGGTTCTTAGATTTTCCTATAAGTTTTAGGATGAAGATTTTTAAAAAGATTATAGCTGCCGATGAAAAGATGTCTTTTAGGTTGTGGTAGCTTCTGAAAATCCTTTTCCTCCTCTCCTTGTGTGTTTCTTCCCATCAATACTTTTTTACTAAGGTCATTGTTTTGGTATTGTCCAGAGAGAAGGAATTGATTTTGATAGGTGTTGTTGATTATGTGTAATTCCCTCTTATTCATGATACTCTGAGATAGCATTTTTCTTAATCAGTATTGTTAATAACATTTGGACAGAAATCTGAATTCTTTGTTAAAAGTGCTAATTTCCTACTTTAATTCTCAGTCACTTTTAACTTTTCTACCTTCTCATGCCATTTTAATTACGTACACATTGTCATTCCGAAAACGAAGTTTCAGAACACATGAAGGCGTCCATCCTGATAACTCTAAATCTCTTGAAGAAAGAAAAAGAGGAAGTCTAGCCGGGTTTCCAAGAAATTGCTGTGGCTGTGTGTGTGTGTGTTCACGTGTTCGCACAGGTGTGCATGTGTGCATGCGTGTTCGTGCCCTGGGCCCTGGAGACTGGTATCAGAATGACTTTGACCTAAAAATGCACTCTAGATTTTAACACACCTCCAGTAGAAGAGAGTAGAAAACATTTGCTGCGTGGAATTATCGGTCCCATTACCACCCAGGTGTCAAAGAAATGAAGCTTTTCTATTACAAGATTGCAGTAAATCACACAAGAGGATGACAGCCTCGTTAACATGGGTAAAGTTACTGTAATTTATGTATAAATAACTTCTCTGTGTCAAGACGTAGTATCATTCAGTCCCTCCAGAATAACGTCTCTTCCATGAAAAAAGTGAAATGCTAAAAAAAAGCCGTTTCTGTCAAAAAAAATCCACAGAAGACAGTGGTTTCCTGCTATAAAACTGGCTTTGACACAGCCCACAGCGACTCTGCTTTATAGTTACAGGTTTTTGCTTTCAGCATAAATGGAATATTTCAGGTCTTGTCTCAATAGTGATTGTTGGCTTTGATACATAAATTGGCTAGGAACCAGTTTAGGGCCAGACCAGCTATAAGGTTCTCCTGGGTGTTCTCTGGAAAAGGGTCCATATTGAGTGAAGAAAGTCTCCACTCTTGATTTTATACCCAACTCATGGTCATAGTTAAGAGGATCTTCCATGTGTATCTCCCTGTATTGGGCTGTAATAATCTGGAACCTATCACAGTTTTCACATGATAGCCTGCCCACTGTTATTACCAAGAGAGATACTGGTTTCCAGATATTTATATAAATTCTGGGAGGGAAGTTTTCTTAACATTGGTCTTGACTTTGGGACATTATATTTGTATGCTTTCTGGTGGCCATGTTGTTTAGTGGTAGACTTTTCACTAGTTGGGTCAGGGTCCAATCTCAGCAGGATAAACTCATCACACTTTGCTGCCTCACCTTGGCCTCTCCAACCCGGGGCTCTGAGTGTCGACATGGTCCTTGCAGGAAGCTCAAAGAACCCCGAGGCCAGGGTTAGCAGGCCTGCGTCCTGGCCCTGAAGTACTCTTGCTTATGCCCCCAGTTTTCTCTTCACTAAATGAGGCCAATGAAATTAATTGTTTTCAAGACCTCTTCTCGGCCCAGAGGAAGATTATTTTTTCTTTCTCATTATTTTTTAAACACAAATCTAGTACTTGCTCATTGAAAGACATAAACTAAACAAAAGAGAATGAAAGGAATCAAGTGAAAAGTAGAAGTTGCACCCCCTCCTTAGGTCCCAAAATATAAAGAGAGAAATAGCTGGACTTGAAAGTTCTTGAGGTTATCCTCTAAAGATGGCGTCGTGTGACCCTGTCAGGTTGTCTAAGGTATCCTGTGGTGTGCTTTGCCACAGGCAGAACCATTCCCTGGGAAGGGGTCCTCTTTCTGATCTTTGTCTCTCCATTGTGACTGGTGCCACGGAGAGCCAGTGACTGGCATGTCTCTGTTTCTGACATCGTGTCTCCAGTAGTCTTTGTTTCTTCTTCTTATGTGTAAAAAGTAGCTCTCCGGGGCACCTGGGTGGCTCAATCAGTTAAGCTTCTGCGTTTGGCTCTGGTCATGATCTCAGGGTCCTGGGATCGAGTCTTGCATCATGTTCCTTGCTCAGCTGGGAGCCTGCTTTTCCCTCTTCCTCTGCCTGCCGCTCCCCCTGCTTATGCTCGCTCTCTCTCTCTGTGTGTCAAATAAATAAATAAAATCCTTTTTTAAAAAAAAAGGAAGAAGAAGAAGGTAGCGGGAGGGGAAGAATGAAGCGGGGGAAATTGGAGGGGTGGACGAACCATGAGAGACGATGGACTCTGAAAAACAAACTGAGGGTTCTAGAGGGGAGGGGGGTGGGAGGATGGGTTAGCCTGGTGGTGGGTATTGAGGAGGGCACATTCTGCATGGAGCACTGGGTGTTATGCACAAACAATGAATCATGGAACACTTCATCTAGAACTAATGATGTAATGTATGGGGAT
>NW_027801374.1:0-283 GCF_054177405.1 Leptonychotes weddellii | reverse complement strand
GTCTAGGTCAGCCCTAGGCCCTGGGGGAGGAGCTATCAGGGGCTGCCCTGTGGACCCCACCCAGGGCAGGGGAACCCTGTCTCCGAGTCCCTGGTGCTCATGCTCACCTGTGACTCCCTTGGAGGAGGAGGTGCAGGCCCAGCACCAGCCTGCTGACCCCCTTCTCGCCCACAGTGGCCGCCCCCAGCACCCCGCTGCCTCACGTGGACCAGTATGAGGTGGTGTGGCCCCAACGCCTGCCGGCAGCACCCCGTGCCCGCCGAGCCCTGCCCTCCCACCTGGT
>NW_027801373.1:0-283 GCF_054177405.1 Leptonychotes weddellii | reverse complement strand
TCAGTAGGAAAGATCTATTTCCTCTCCCAACCTGCCCACCCCCCCCAAAAAAAAAACAGACAGAAAATAAAACTGAATGAAGAAGAATAAAGCTTAAAAGATCTGCAGTACAATATCAAGTGGTCCAACTCATATGGCACTGGTTAGGTATACAATGCTACTTTGATTAACTATTTGGAAGTTTCTTACAAAATACATCTACTTATCTACCTGCAAGTCAGTGCTTACATATTAACCCAAAAGAAATTTAAACATATGCCCATAAAAAGATTTGCACAAGAAT
>NW_027801372.1:0-283 GCF_054177405.1 Leptonychotes weddellii | reverse complement strand
AATACCTGAAATCATTTTTAAAAGTTAAGTACAAACACATTAAGGAGTCAATGCCAAATTCACACAATTCTTTTAAATACAGTGTCAGTGTCTCAAAGTAGTTTCATGTCTGAAGTAGGACATTCGGCTACTCCCCTGCCTGTAAGGGATACCTTCTCCTCTGTCTGTTGGGATGGAAAAGTGGGTGAAGCCCCACCAATAGCCTCGGTTTTATTCTTGGATCCAGCCAGAGCAACAGAACAGCAACTGTTGTGCGTGCATATCTTATGTTGTCTTGACTCGG
>NW_027801371.1:0-283 GCF_054177405.1 Leptonychotes weddellii | reverse complement strand
GGTGGCTCAGTTGGTTAAGCGACTGCCTTCGGCTCAGATCATGATCCCAGGGGATCGAGCCCCGAAGCAGGCTCCCTGCTCATCGGGAAGCCTGCTTCTCCCTCTCCTGCTCCCGCTCCCACTCCCGCTCCTGCTCCCCCTGCTTGTGTTCCCTCTCTTCGCTGTGTCTGTCAAATAAATAAATAAAATCTTAAAAAAAAAAAGGTCATCTGATCTGCACTCATCTCTAAGGAAATGGGCAGTTAATAGTTGTAGTTCAGTTAACAGCTCATTTCTCAAAACT
>NW_027801370.1:0-283 GCF_054177405.1 Leptonychotes weddellii | reverse complement strand
TGATTCAACAGTCTTGCACAATTCACAGTGCTCACCATAGCACATACCCTCCCCAATGTCTATCACCCAGCCACTCCATCCCTCCCACACCACACCACTTCAGCAATCCTGTTTGTTTCCTGAGATTAAGAATTCCTCATATCAGTGAGGTCATACGATACATGTCTCTCACTGATTGACTTATTTCGCTCAGCATAACACCCTTCAGCTCCATCCACGTCGCTGCAAATGGCAAGATCTCATTCCTTTTCATGGCTGCATAATATTCCACTGTATATATATA
>NW_027801369.1:0-283 GCF_054177405.1 Leptonychotes weddellii | reverse complement strand
CTTCATCTAAAACTAATGATGTAATGTATGGGGATTAACATAAGAATAAAAAAATAAAAAAAATAAAAAAATATATAATAAAAAAAATAAATAAATAAATAAATAAGGCGGTATCTTAGGAAGGACCTGATTGCTGATGAGGTCACAGATAGGGCTCAAGCTCCACTATGTTAGTTAGCTCTGAGGTCTGCAGTGTGCTGGCTGGGCAGGCACCGAGCTAAAGCCCCACTAGACACTTTCTCAGAGCTCTTTTCTTCTTTAATTCCACTCTCCTGGGTGAGAT
>NW_027801368.1:0-283 GCF_054177405.1 Leptonychotes weddellii | reverse complement strand
GCCCGGTGATGGGTATTAAGGAGGGCACGTACTGCATGGAGCACTGGGTGTTATACGAAAACAACGGATCATGGATCACCACAACAAAAACTAATGATGTATTGTATGGTGACTAACATAACATAATAAAAAAAAATAAAAGATCTGACCTTCAAGAATGAGATTATTTATGGCCGGATTCCTAGGATTGAACCAAAGGGGAACAAAAAAGTCAAGAAAAAAAAATCTGGGATATTTGAGCACTGGGTTTGAGTTGCCTCAGTGAAAAGTCAGATTACCTCAC
>NW_027801367.1:0-283 GCF_054177405.1 Leptonychotes weddellii | reverse complement strand
GTGTTGCCTGATAAATGAGTTAATCAGGACAGGAGAGGCAGGGAGTAGCAAGATGCTATGGTGGAAAGAAGAAGAGAAACCCACCCCTAGAGGAAGCGAGGATTTTAAGACCGTCCTGTAAGACTGTTCCTGCTGTGGGAGGCCTCTTCACCGGCAAAGCTCAAGCTTCTGAAATTGAAATTGAAGAAAAAAAAAAAAAGAAAAGAAAAAGTTACCAACATTGGCATCTACTGCCCACTGGGGCACATTTGCCGTGGCTGGCATGACCGTGGAATTTATTCTG
>NW_027801366.1:0-283 GCF_054177405.1 Leptonychotes weddellii | reverse complement strand
CGCCTGGGTGGCTCAGTTGGTTAAGCGACTGCCTTCGGCTCAGGTCATGATCCTGGAGTCCTGGGATCGAGTCCCACATCGGGGTCCCTGCTCGGCGGGGAGCCTGCTTCTCCCTCTGACCCTCCCCCCTCTCATGTGCTCTCTCTCTCTCATTCTCTCTGTCTCAAATAAATAAATAAAATCTTTAAAAAAAAAAAAACTACCTAGAAAGATTGTTCAAAATAGATAACCAAGTCCTTTCCCAAACATATTGAATCTGAATCTCCAGGGATTTAAACTTAGA
>NW_027801365.1:0-283 GCF_054177405.1 Leptonychotes weddellii | reverse complement strand
GTCCATGAATGGCTAATAAAATGGATAACTCTTGAATACTGTGCACACCTGAGGCTCATTCAATCACCAGATATTCATTAATGTCCTACTATGAATCTATTGTAATTTTCCTATGTGTAATGCTCAGAATACTCTGTTCACTTTAGTCCATATTTCTGCAAGAAAAATGAGTCTTGAACAAGGGTACATAAGTTTTTTTAAATAAATACTAAAAACTGTTCTTTCTCTGGTAATTGTTATACAAAAACATTCTATACCTTCTATACATTCTAGAATGCAGTCA
>NW_027801364.1:0-3021 GCF_054177405.1 Leptonychotes weddellii | reverse complement strand
TTGCAATGACGTGGATGGAACTAGAGGGTATTATGCTAAGCAAAATAAGTCAATCAGAGAAAGACAAGTATCATATGATTTCACTGATATGTGGAATTTGAGAAACATGACAGAGGATCATAGGGGAAGAGAGGAAAAAATGAAACAAGACGAAACCAGAGAGGGAGACAAACCAAAAGAGACTCTTAATTTCAGGAAACAAACTGAGGGTTGCTGTAGAGGAGGGGGGTGGGAGGGATGGGGTGGCTGGGTGATGGACATTGGGGAAGGTATGTGTTGTGGTGAGTGCTGTGTATTGTGTAAGACTGATGAATCACCAACCTGTACCCCGAAAGAAATAACACATTATATGTTAATAATTAAAAAAAAAAAACAAACGAAAATGAAACCTAAAGCTACTGCAGGTATCCTACTACCATTTGAAGAACACTGACATGTGGTGTATGATAGAGATGAGATGCAAATTCCCAGGATCATTGGTGACACCACTGGCCTGATGAAGTGACCAGCTCTGGAGATAGGCTACCCTGGGTCTGTCTGCTATGTGAGACAAGGAGTTAAAGAAAAATAAAGCAAATTAGATTGTTTTTTCTCCACTAGCAACAGAAAGCATCTCCACTGAAATATTCCTGCCATGCATTTTAATTCTACATTATAATGTGACACCAGAGATCTAAGGTAAATGAGACAACTCACTTCTTCATCTCGGAGAACACAACGAAAGTAAAGTTGCAACCCTGAGATCAAACAGGGTTTGATTAAACCATATATATATATTGAATACATGTATGTTAGCTTATTAAATTCCCACAGGATGATAACCTGTTTCACACAAATAATGCATGATAGAACTAAAGTATATATAAAATAAACTTTGAAATGGCTTGATAATTATAGCTGTCTCTGATAGTGGAGAAATTGTGTTGAAATCACTATTACCTTGAAATGAACTTCTGAATCTATTGTCTACTCTTTTGTTGTTTTTTTTAAAGATTGTATTTATTTGACAGAGAGAGACACAGCAAGAGAAGAACACAAGCGGGGGAGTGGGAGAGGGAGAAGCAGGCTTCCCACGGAGCAGGGAGCCCGGATGTGGGGCTTGATCCCAGGACCCTGGGATCATGACCCTAGCTTAAGGCAGATGCCCATCGACTGAGCCACCCAGGCGCCCCTATTGTCTACTCTTTAGACTTGATTTACATTTCAAAATGACTCTTCAGATAGACTATGATAGCAGCACTCATCATCTCCTTAACCAATTTAGGTGCCTTTCTCTGAAACATTTCCAACTCTTATATTATTGAAGTCTATGGACTTTAGAATTACATACTGATTTACAATTACAGTTCCACAGTGTTCTATCAAACCGCCAAAAATATTTGGTTTACATTGTAGTTTGTTTCCCACCATATAATTTTTGTCACATTTGTCACATTTGTTTCATCATTACAGTTTGGTTTTAGTTTTTATGTATTGTGTTTCTAAACTTTTTATTTAAAGTTTTTATCACATAAAATATTTGAAGTTTCATCAAATTAAAACTATTAAAGAAAACATATTCAGAAAATTCCAGCTTTGGTCTCTGTTCCCCTCAACCTATTCACTCATTTTGCCCTGGAGGCAACCATTTTTTAAAAATCCTTCCATTGTAATATATAGAAAAGTATATAGATTAGGTAGATGATAGAGATAATGACAGATGGATGATATAGATAAAATGAGTTGATATAGCTATATACTCCTATTCTCTTCCTCTATCTCATTAAACAAAATGTTGAGTACTATACAAACTCTCTCGTACCTGTACAAATGCCTTTTGGAGATTATTCTATCGCAGGATGTTATTTTTCCTTCCAGTTGCATAGTATTTCATTGTTTGTATGGACATCAGAGATTCATAATTTCCCCTTTCTTTCCCAGCACTGCTTCTGATTTCTGCTAAGATAATATCTATCCAGGATGTTCCTATAGACAGTAAGTTTACACCCAATCTGGAAGGGTCAGAAATGCATCTTTTCCCCTAGAGTTGTGGCTTTGTCCTGATGGTCTGAGACTTAGTTATGGGGAAGGCTGCATACCAAGCCAAAGTGTCAGCATGCCACTGAGTTTATCTGAGAGACAGAAAAGGGTGGAAGTATAGATAGAGCCCACCATCAGTGTAATGAAAGGGGTTTACTCAGGTTTAGATACTTTCTTATAAAAAAAAAACAGGGAATGGGGCACCTGGCTGGCTCAGTCAATGGAACATTCAACTCCTGATCTCAGGGTTATGAGTTCATGCCCTACATTGGGTGTGGTGCCTATTTAAAAACTAGAAAGAAATAAAATATAAAAATAAAATTAAAAATCATGTACAGGGGCACCTGGGTGGCTCAGTCAGTTAAATGTCTGCCCTCGGCTCAGGTCATGATCCCAGAGTCCTGGGATCGAGCCCCACATGGGGCTCCCTGCTTAGCAGGGAATCTGTTTCTCCCTCTCACTCTCCTCTGTGCTCTCCCTCTCAGGTAAATACATAAAATAAAATCTTTAAAAAAAATCCGGACAAGGAGACAAAAGAATGTGATTATAAAAATTCTGAGGGCATCATATCCTTACACGTTACTTGCATTTGATATTTTTGTCCCCTTTCCTTATCCTGTGGTGCAAAGGGACTTGTGTGTATGTCTTTGAGAACACAGAGTGGTAGGACACCACTATCATATGTGTCATTAAGGGCTTCCTCTTAGATCCAGAAAACATGCCTAATTACAGAGCGCATAAAGCCCAAGAATAAACAGGGAATGAAGCAAGGATACTTTCCATGATCCACATCTGAACAAAATTCTGGATTATAAATAAAAACCATTATTTTATTGTGATGGAATCATCCCTTTCTTTTTATTTTAAACTTCTTTTCCTTGAAACTATATGAAGCAGATGATTTTCACCCCATGTTTATTTGAGAAAAGCTTATAAGGACAAGTGAGCAGAAGGTGAGTTCCCATGCAAGGGAGGCAGGAAGGGCTGCGTAGAAGGGGACCA
>NW_027801362.1:0-283 GCF_054177405.1 Leptonychotes weddellii | reverse complement strand
TTCCTGAGAACATCAGAATCTAGTCAGATTCTCCAGAAGTTTCATAGAATGTTAATTGGATTTTGTGTAAATCATTGTGAGGGCTATAATGAATTCATGTATAATTCATTCTGTATGAATTTATGCACATTTTCAATCAACTTTTGATGTTTGTGACTATAGAGCACAGATCAGATTTGAGTCAATGAATTAATCTAAAATAATAATGAAGACATTTTATCTCCATTGCCCCCTTAACTTGAGCAATTTAGATGTATAAATAGCCAAATTGAATTTAATTCCC
>NW_027801361.1:0-283 GCF_054177405.1 Leptonychotes weddellii | reverse complement strand
CCTCTGTCAGGGATGGGCCTTTGTCCTCTCAGCCTTGTCAGCAGAATGTATTATCAAACTTTTGGATATTTGCTCATCTAATAGGTAGAAAATGGTAAATTTTATCAAGTACTTCCTTCAGCCATGCTCCCGCAGCCTGTGTTTAGGACCTTCTTATCTACTCCTGGGTGCTCCCCACCCTCTTGGTTCAGGCCTTTACCAGCTGGGTTCCCAGCTGGTGTAGGAATAACACCAGATTGGGTGCTGGTGTGGACTGGCTTGCAGTGGATCTAGTTTCAAGTCC
>NW_027801360.1:0-283 GCF_054177405.1 Leptonychotes weddellii | reverse complement strand
AGATATACACTGGGGCACCTGGGTGGCTCAGTTGGTTAAGCATCTGCCTTTGGTTCAGGTCCTGATCCCAGAGCCCTGGGATCGAGTCCCATGCTGGGCTCCCTGCTCAGCGGGGAGCCTGCATCTCCCTCTCCCTCTGCCTGCTTCTTCCCCTGATTGTGCACACACTCTCTCTCTCTCCTTCTGTCAAATAAATTTTAAAAAAGGTATACAGGGGGGAGGAGCAAGATGGCAGAGGAGTAGAAGACCTAAATTTCGTCTGGTCCCAGGAATTCAGCTGGAT
>NW_027801359.1:0-283 GCF_054177405.1 Leptonychotes weddellii | reverse complement strand
TTTAAGCCTCTTACATTAGTTAAAAAATGATATATATCTCAGTACTGGAATTATCAAGATCCCTGTCATTAAACATCTAGAAATATGTTAGATTTTCTTTTTTTCTTTTATTATGTGTGCAAGGAAAGATTATGTACCATTGGAACTATTTCAACAGAAACACACACACATTCAAAAGCCTTTTGAAGGATTCTACCGGGCAAGAGAGAAAAGTTAAATAACAATGCAGTCAACTTCACATTTGTTCTTGTAATTATAATCTCAACTGGTCATCCCAGAGTGC
>NW_027801358.1:0-283 GCF_054177405.1 Leptonychotes weddellii | reverse complement strand
CTCTCCACATTTTGCTGCAGGCGCCCTAGTTCAGGCCTTCGTTATCTCTTCCGGGGAACTTTCAACAGTCTCCTTTATAGGTAGGTATCTCTTCTACTCATCTTTTTTTCTTCCCTGCAGTCCATACTGTGCACTGCAGTAGAGCTACTGTCTTAGAAAGCTATTTGGGTGCATGTTGATGCCTCTTTCCTTGGAACTCCTGTTGAACTACTCAGGATCGTACAAGGGAGGTTAGTTATTGAATATGAACTTTGTTTCCTGAATTCAGTTGTAAGTATCTCAA
>NW_027801357.1:0-283 GCF_054177405.1 Leptonychotes weddellii | reverse complement strand
GGGTTGGGGGGCTCAGGGGACACAATCCGGGCAGTCTTACCAGAGCCACAGCATCCTAGATTTAGAAGGAGCTTGGTGGGCATGTTATTGTCCCCACCCAAGCATGGATCACCAAGCCAGAGGTGAGGAGGCTGCCGCAGTTTCCTCCTGTGTAGAGTGGGGGCCGTGGTGGTCGTCTGCGTCCTTCCAGGCCTGGGCATGCTGCCTGGAAGGTCCAGAGGTGGCTTCTTGTCAGACTAGCTAGCTGTTCCAGTGAGGTCAGTACCCAGAGAGGTCTGAGTTA
>NW_027801356.1:0-283 GCF_054177405.1 Leptonychotes weddellii | reverse complement strand
CCTGAATTTCTTGATCCTAAATCCAGTAGATTTTTCTACATAAAATGATGGAATCGGGATTTGAGTTCAGGTCTTTAAAATTCCTGACCCACTGTGGCATTCTATATTCAGTTCTAAATATTAATAATGATCAAAACCAGTTAAGAGTAGCTGCTTTTATTGAGTAGCTACTATATGCTAGGTTCTTTTTTTTTTTTTTTAATTTATTTTTTTTTATTCTTATGTTAATCCCCATACATTACATCATTAGTTCTAGATGAAGTGTTCCATGATTCATTGTTCG
>NW_027801355.1:0-283 GCF_054177405.1 Leptonychotes weddellii | reverse complement strand
TCCCTCAGGGGAAAAGGAAGTAAGATAAAGTGAGTCAAACCACTTCTAAAATTCACTAACTAATGGAATTCGTTCTGGTTTTCTGTCACGCCTGAAATTCATCAAAAGTTCATACTTGACTTTGGAGCTGCTATTGATAAGTAGCTTGAATTGGATAGAAAACCGGGCTTATATCTGAGTCCCTAAATTTTGAGAATTCTAGCAATTTGGTTATTTTTAATAGATCCCATTTAATGTGCTTTGGATTTTTAAAAATTTGAACCCATCTTTAAATGAGGGTTCA
>NW_027801354.1:0-283 GCF_054177405.1 Leptonychotes weddellii | reverse complement strand
ACTGGGTGTTATGCACAAACAATGAATCGTGGAACACTTCATCTAGAACTAATGATGTAATGTATGGGGATTAACATAAGAATAAAAAAAAAAAAATCAAAGTGAACTTTTTAAAATAACTTGTACCAGCCAATTTTATATTTAAGGTATGGGTTTCTCTTACAATGTAGATGATGATCGGGAAATAAAAAAATAAAATAAAAACCTCAGTTCTTAATAGAATTTGCTTAGAAGGGTATCAGCCCCATGGAGGATTGCCTTCTTAGACCAAGACTCCTTGCAC
>NW_027801353.1:0-3021 GCF_054177405.1 Leptonychotes weddellii | reverse complement strand
GAATAATTTTAGTATAATAGGTGCTCAAATAGCACCCATTAAAAAGCAAGCATAGAATATTATTGTGGGAACATAAACTTTGAGAAACAGAGTAGGTTCCCTATAAGAGTTAATACCTAATATGGTTCTTAAAGAATAAAAATAGGTGTTCACTGAATAAACATTTTGAGGAAAACATCCCAGGCAGGGCATAAGCAGAAACACCAATATAAAGAAATACATGTTGTGTCCAGGCAATGACCAATGACTGCATGTTTTGGGGGCATAAAGTAAAAAGCCAAGAACCTTAAGAGATAAAGCCAGCAGAGCCAGGATCTCAAAGTTCATAGGACAAAATGGTACGTGATAAAATATGTGATCACCTTTTGGATAGGATGGATTTGAACTATGTTTTGAGTAACTGTTCTTTAGGGTAGAGTTCTACAACTAGATGTTGTTCCAGTTAATTAAAACACTATGACCAAAGTAGAAATTGTATGTATATTTTGAGGAACAGTGAGATGGTGTTATTGTGACAACATCAGGTCATTTCATTCATATTTACTCGGAAGAACTCAAATTGTAAGAACTAGGTTAGCATAAGAATGCTAAGATTGAGAATTAATAGACAAACTGAAAGAGAAGCCCAGTCCCCAGCACCCTAACTTCAGTAAATTACCTAGCACTGCTGAACCTCTATTCAATCTATGTATTCCACATGGTGAAAGGAACAGTGACATTGATAATAGGAATGATAGATATTGCATGCCTAATGCCAGACAAATGCCTGATACTTCCCATCGGGGAGGTAAAAAGTAGTATTTTTGTAGTTGTTGATGTTGCTATCATTGTAGACATGTGGAATATGACAACACAGGGGAGCTAGGGTGGAAAGAGGAATTTAGTTGGTCTTTTTAAATTTTTTTGTAGTTGGTCTTAAAATGCCTTTGTCATCATGAATATTATGTTGATGAAAGCAGGACTAATTTTAGATCCTACCAGCTGGTAACTGAGGAACTCCTCCATTGATCTGGATTATGGCCTGGACACACAAAGTAATTTCTTATACTGATGTTTTGATCACGAAGACAAATCATCCCTCATGAAGCCTAGAGGAGGTAGAGACATAGGAGACTCAGCAGATTGCTTTGTAACTAAAATTATGACAGGGAGAAATGTCACTGTCCATCAATTGAAAGTCTTCTTTTTCCATTTACCGCAGTGATTTAAAAGGTTAGTGAGATGCTGAGATTGCAGGCTTTTGTGAAACAAACAAGGTCTTGATTTGTATTAAGAAAGATTATGTGGTATTCTTCACAAGTCCAAGGAGTTGGCCCAGTGTCCCCATAAAATTCAATTTAGCTAATCACATATTTTTTTAACTTTAAATATCTCCTCTGTAAATATCAGTGCAAAAGGTGTGTAGCCAGCTCCCTGGAGGACAATCCAAAGTAGAGTCAACATTCTACATTTCACAGTCACCTAAATAATGGAATTCTCTTGACCACAATCTCGTGAAATGTCCAATTAGCGTTCAGGTATTCAGAAACATAACATGAGGTATGATTGAGACTTGGTATATTTTATCAGAATAACTCTAAAATTCTCCTGTCTGGGAATGTCAGAGTTGACAGTATCTTTTTTTTTTTCTTTCCACCGCTTAAAGCTATTTTATTTTTATTATAAATATGGAATATTCTCTTTTCCTTAAATACACCAAAAAGAATGACATTCAGTGATTTCTTGTTTTGTTTTATTTTTATTGTTGTTCCTTTATCAGAACATTGTCTTCATAAAAGTTGCTTATACATTTGAGATAATAGTTCACTAATTTCTTCAAAAGCTAATTTTCTCATTTATTACAATTTCCCAAGGAGAATAATAACTTGAAACTAAATTAATTGCTTTAAATTATTAAAGCTTTCAACTTCTCCTTAGTGAATATCAAATGATCCAAATATTGTGAAGAGGTGTTATAATATGACTGGGTATTTTTCTATAGACAAAAGTACAATAGTACTGTCAAGAAACCAATTAGAATGGTAAAAATATAAAGCATATGATGAAACATGATAAGCATTTAAACATAAAACATGATAGCCTTAGCTTTAAACAAAATCTGCATTTTAAAATTATTTTAAAAATAGCTCTAAAAACTTTGTTAGCATTGATGTGCCAGTAGTCATTTGTCACTGGAAAAGTGAATATATTATATAAAAACCAATTCGTGAAAAGATTTTCAGATCCAAATGAAGCTTACCACTTGGATAAATGTGGTTCTATGATTCTCTGTCTTGTTTTGTCTTTGGTTTGCAAGAGAATGTGGGGTTTATCTAATCTGACTCTCCCTTTCTTTGATTAATAATATTGAAAGCCAGTGATATGCCTAATACACTGATAGACAAAATTCCTGCCAGGTTCCATCCCAGTGATTGGAGATCTCCCTGCAAAATACAATGATTTTATTTAAAGAAAATACTATAATAATGACATAGCTTAGAGCTGCATAGAGTATATGAATCACATTTACATATTCTTTAATTCTCACAAAAACAATGTAAGTTTGCCTTCACTGCTTTTTCTTTTATCTTTATAATGATATTTCCCCCATGACTATATTAAAGTTCCTATGTAAAAAGAGGGCAGATGAAGAGGGAAAGTAACTCTTTCAAGATAACACACTTGGTTGGCTCGAATTCAAATGTTCCATCTCCAAATCCTGTAAAATTCCCCTCCTCTATTAGAACTTGTATTTAGTTCTGAGGTTATTTGCATTTTATTTTTATTTTTATTTTTTTAAACTCAAGGTGATATTTATTTATTTATTTATTTATTTATTTATGTTAATTACCATACATTACATCATTAGTTTTCTTTTGTAGTTTTTAATTTTATTATATTATGTTAGTCACCATACAATGCATCATTAGTTTTTGATGTAGTGATCCATGATCCATTGTTTTCCTATAACACCCAGTGCTCCATGCAGTACGTGCACTCCTTTTTTTTTTTTTTTAAAGATTTTATTTATTTATTTGAGAG
>NW_027801352.1:0-283 GCF_054177405.1 Leptonychotes weddellii | reverse complement strand
ATAATCTAAGTCTTTTGGTATCAGTTGAGACCTGATTTGTGACCAGTATGTGGTCTATTCAGGAGAAAGTTCCATGTGCGCTCAAGAAGAAAGTTATTATTTTTATTTTATATTTTTAAAGATTTATTTATTTATTTCAGGGGGAGAGAGCAAGAGAAAGAGAGTGCATGGGGGAGGGGCAGAGGGAGAGAATCTTCAAGCAGACTCCTCGATGAGTGTGGAGCCCAGTGGAGGGCTCAATTCTATGACCGATGAGATCATGACCTGAGCTGAAACCAAGAGT
>NW_027801351.1:0-283 GCF_054177405.1 Leptonychotes weddellii | reverse complement strand
GAAAGTTTGGGATTCATTAAAAACTAAGTCTTTAGGGACATTTTGGTAGTTTGGGTTGAACAGGGACATTTTGGTAATTTGGGTTGAATTTGATTATCTTGAACCCCCAGCTTTCACTGAGTCCCTCTGACAGCTGAAGCTGTTCCTCATCCCCTCTTTGAAATGCTGACCATCCCTTGCTTGATGATCTTTTTTTTTTTATTCTTATGTTAATCCCCATACATTACATCATTAGTTTTAGATGAAGTGTTCCATGATTCATTGTCTGTGCATAACACCCAGT
>NW_027801350.1:0-283 GCF_054177405.1 Leptonychotes weddellii | reverse complement strand
TGTATAGAGATACAGGGGGCAGGGAACATAGAGATGGGGCAATTGCCACCTGTTGAGCACTGACGTGGGGCCTGACAGTTGATGTGGGGCAGTGACTTCTAGGCTAAAATGTGAAGAATGAGTTTAAATTACACAGGTGAATTTGGTGAAGGGATAGGTTCCATACAGAGACACAACTTTCATATTCTTTTTTTTTTTTCTTTTATATATATTTTTTAATTTATTTTTTTTATTCTTATGTTAATCCCCATACATTACATCATTAGTTTTAGATGAAGTGTTC
>NW_027801349.1:0-283 GCF_054177405.1 Leptonychotes weddellii | reverse complement strand
GGATTCCAGTGGTTAGGTATACAGGGAGATATAAAGGTCAGGGCAGTGGGTACAACTTTCAATAATACCTAGCAAAATTTTACAGATTACAAAGCACTTTCCGTATATTGCCCCACATGATCATTAGGACAGCTGTGAGGATGTTAGGGCAGGTATGATTACACCTACTTATAGACATAAAGACCGAGGTTGAAAGCATGCTGTAAACCCATATTCATGCAGTAATCCCGGAGCTGCCACTGAGAACCACATCTCTTGAAATCTGGTGTAGTGTCCTTTTTAT
>NW_027801348.1:0-283 GCF_054177405.1 Leptonychotes weddellii | reverse complement strand
CCTGCTGTTCTCCATGGAGATGTTTTAGAGGATGCTATGTCAGCCACAGGCCCTCTGAGTGTCCAGGTGGCTGCCAGCCAGGCAAACAAGGATGTTGGTCGGTGAGAATGATTTTCTCCACCTGCTCTAAGGTTTTAAGTTGAGGCGGTCATGGACCCGAGCTGCACAGTCTCTGCTCCTGGAGGATCAGATGTGTTCCTCCTTTGGTCCGTCCATCTAATAGCCACTGGGTTTCTGTGTCCACATCAGTTTGTTGGAATTCTATTCCAATTTTTGGCCTTTC
>NW_027801347.1:0-283 GCF_054177405.1 Leptonychotes weddellii | reverse complement strand
AGGTCTACCAAATTCTCTGAACCACACAGTAAAAAGAAACAATGAAGAACCAGATTTGCCTTGGCCTGTGACTTTGGGGAGAGACCGGTACTGTTTCTTGGATATGCTCTGCACAGAGCCCAGCGTATGTACAGTGTTTAATATTCACACTAATGGTTAGCTGTAGCAGGTTGACTGGCGGCCCCCAAAAGATAGGGCCATGTCCTGGAACTTGTAAAGGTGACCTTATTTGGAAAAAAGATCTTTGCAGATGTAATTTAATTAAGGATCTCAAGATGAGATT
>NW_027801346.1:0-283 GCF_054177405.1 Leptonychotes weddellii | reverse complement strand
TTTTTTTTTTTTTTTTTTAAGATTTATTTATTTATTTCAGAGAAAGAGAGAGGGAGAGAGGGCGAGGGAGACAAGCAGACTCCCCCCCCTGAGCCGGGAGCCCGACTCGGGGCTTGATCCGAGGACCCTGAGACCATGACCTGAGCCAAAATCAGGAGTCCCATGCTCATCCAGCTAGGCCACCTGGTGCCCCACCCCCACCCCCCAGCCTGCATTTCTGTTCTCATGCCCCTATACTTAGCTTTGCGAACTGTGTCCAGCTGCATTGAGCTGCTTGCTACAT
>NW_027801345.1:0-283 GCF_054177405.1 Leptonychotes weddellii | reverse complement strand
CCCCACACTCCATTCAGGAAATGCCCAGAATCTACTCTCACCCATGCAAACACTAGCCCAAGAAAAGCAGGCCTATTCCTTCACTGCTCTTTTATGACCTTAACGCTCCTATCAATTTATGCCTTTTGATTCACAAGTTCAGCTTCTAGAAGGTTTCCTTTCCCCCACCACTTCCTCCTTTAGCCCAAACCATCCCCCCGACCAGGGGCCCGTGGTGACTGTTGCCTTAGTGAAGACAACTTTTGCCAAGGGTTTGTTCTGATAAGGATAATTCACATTTTTG
>NW_027801344.1:0-283 GCF_054177405.1 Leptonychotes weddellii | reverse complement strand
TGCACCAGCCTCCAAGGCAGACTCCGAGACGGAGCTGAGCTTTGCAGGAAGGCGTACTCCCAGAGGGGGTGAGGGCGCTCACGTGGCAGGGACGGGACTGGGGAGGCTTCTCTGTGCTGAGTTCACAGCGAGTGGCCTGAGGCAGGTCCAGAGGGGGTGGCAGGAGGCTGCACAGACGGGCCTGGTGGCCCCGACCGACTGGCACGAATGGACTGTGGCTGATGGAGAACCAGAAGGCACTGTCTTGTCGGGGCGGCCTGGATGGGGCTGGCAGTGGGCAGGG
>NW_027801343.1:0-283 GCF_054177405.1 Leptonychotes weddellii | reverse complement strand
CAGAATGTCCAGATTTATCACTGTATGATTAAATAATCTACACCTGAGATTATTGGACAAATAGAGAGGTCAGATGAGATTGTAAGCAACTAATTCTTCAAAAATAGCTTTCTCATATTCACACCGTACTAACATGGCTTGGAGTGATTTAAAAAAAAAAGTGAAGATGTCTATCATCTTCTTTCATTGTTATGGTCCAAATGCTCACCCTTTTGAGTATGCACTAAATGAAGGCCAGGAAAAAAAGGCTTGTGACTTTGCATCCCAGTGGAACAAAACATAT
>NW_027801342.1:0-3023 GCF_054177405.1 Leptonychotes weddellii | reverse complement strand
AAAAAAAAAAAAAGATTTATTTATTTGAGAGAGAGAGTGTGTGTGAACAGAGGGAGAGGGAGAGGGAGGGGTAGAGGGAGAGGGAGAAGCAGACTCCCCACTGACTGGGGATCCTGATGTGGGGCTTGATCCCAGGACCCTGAGACCATGACCTGAGCCGCAATCAAGAGCTGAAGGCCTAACCAACACCCTTCTTTTAAGTACTACATTATGGATTTTCTGCAAATTTTTGGCAGAAATTTCCCCCTAATTAACAATAAAGTTGAATTAGCTTCTCAAAGGAGGACTGGACATCTACAGGCTTTATTCTTTCAGCAAATACTTATTGTGTGCTCTGAAGGTAACAATTTAATCTGGGCCAATTTAGGGATTTCCTCTATTTTTGCGGGGTTCTTACTCAGTTTTGAGTATTTGGGGACCTAGGGAATAGATGTCTACTAGGCTCTAAAAGATATCTATTTAAATTAGCATCTTTACAAGCATCCATGGTCCTATCTGGAACTTAGTTATCAGTCATTAGATGTACCAGCAGAATGTCATTCATTCTCGGTATCATGGCTCCCTCAAGGCTGACTGTTGCTGTCCTTATTTCTCCTCTGCCACTCCTGGGGGCACAGAGACCCTTCTGTACCTCTTGAGGCCCAGGAAATCTCTGAGAACTTGTTTGAGGCCCTATATGACTAGATACCTACATAACCTAACCTACAGTCATTTCCTCTTTGGAGTCTTGCCCCTGTGGCTTGAATGTAATGCACAGATTCCTTTTATTCTCAAATCCCACAAAATCACAAGGGGTTTTTACTAAAAAGCTATCTTAGAATGTTGTTTTTCATTTAACATCAGTTTCGAAAGCTACCTAGCTAAGGTATCAAAGCAATGGGTTACACTAACCCTTGTTTGTAATATGTGATAAGCATAAGTAATACTTTACCTAAATCCTCATTGCAAAAAATAATTTTAAATACTTCTTTCTTGAAAAGGATAACTGAATGTTTGTTCCCATGAGAACATGAGTTGCTAATTTGTAGGCTTTCTAAAGCTTTATTCTAAATACTTCAATAATTTCATCATAGTTTAAAGATGGCAAAAAGTGATAATATATGCTGGGGGGAGGGAAATCTAAAGATTAATCAGTTGGTTTAGCTCAAAGTCTTTCTAAAATGACTTCAGGATAGAGAAATGAGAAATGCATTTCATATACAAACTGAATATGCAAGTGTCAGTTTAGAAACTATTTAAATACTATTATTGTCCACCTGTGAAAATGTCACTGACATTCTAACAAAAATTAAAATATTGCCTCATTTGTTCTGTGGCTTATTTTGTACTTTTTATAGTCATGACTTTGCTTGTGTTATTTGTCTTTTTATAGAGATTCATTCATTTATAGGTGTCCATCACCTTAAAAGTGAACATCTTAGTTTGGCCTTTACGCTTATTTTCCATGATTTTGGAAGTGAGTACTTTAGTGTTTCATTTCCTAGAAAAGTTCCTGATAGGTTTTTTTTTTTTGAAATGCAAACTTCTATTTCATATTTCACATCTTGTTTGTGATAGCAGAGACACCAAGTTTTTAACTGAACTAAGCAATATAATGAGAACAAAAAAGGCCACGTAGAATAAATCAATAGTGTTCATTTTCTATCTTTCCCTTCAGTTTTCCCCATGACAAAGGAAGCAAACTTCTAACAATAGCACGTATTCTATTTTTTGATGTAATATTACAACATAAATGCTTTTTATATTACTACTTGCTTTTTAAAATTATATTTTTAATGACCAAATAATGTGCCAAGAGTTGCTTTGCCATAATTTAACTAGTTCCAACATCGTTAGACAGAAATATCCGGGTTTTGATATTAGAAAAAAATTTTTAGTAAGAATCTCATATATACATTTTTGCCAAAATGGAAGGAGATGATATTACTGGTTAAAGAGCGCTAAAGATTTTAGGGCTCAGTGTAAAATATTTCAGAGCTTAATGACTTTACAATTAAACCACCTATTCTGAAGTATAACAACTTCAACATATACCAACCAGAATACTTTATATGAATTTCATAGATATAAAATGATATTTCATTGTTTTAATTTCCATTTATTTGACAACTATCCACAAAAAAGAACTAATAGTATCTCCTGCTGGGTAGATTGATACAGGCTTCCTTCCTTCCATATGCTGATAGAGCTTGACATTCTATATTCCTTTGATAATTAACATAGATGTTAGTATAAAAATTCTGGTATAGAAAGGTGAAATACCAAACAGACTTAAATGCATATTAAAACAATCATATATATATATTCATATATATATAATATTCATATATATATATAGTGAATGAATAGTATAAAATTATATAAGTGGATTTTGTTTGCTTTGAACTCATTTATATATTTAAAATTTTTCCTATGCAGGGGCACCTGGGTGGCTCAGCTGGTTAAGCATCTGACTCTTGATATCCACTCAGGTCATGATCTTAGGGTTGTGAGATTGAGCTCTGCGTGGGGCTCCACACTCAGCAGGGAGTCAGCTTGAGATTCTCTCTCTCCCTCTGCCCCTTCCCCTGCTCACTCTCTCTCTAAAATAAATAAATAAATCTTTAAAAAAAATTTTTTTCCTATGCAATTTTCTAGGCAAACTTAAAAAGATGATATTTTGGGGTATACTTTCCTTTTATTTAAAATCATCTATGGAATTTTCTATTACAGCATCTTTTTTTAAGTATTGGGTAAAGTTAAGGTGATAAAGTTGGTATAATTATTATGATAATTATAATGCCATTGGGATTAGATACCACAATATTACTGTCCATCACCTTAAAAGTGATCATCTTAGTTTGGCCTTTATGCTTATTTTTAATAAATGCTTTACCTCACAAATTGCCTTTCAATATCAGAAAGTTAAACTGTCAAATGTCAGAATTAGATTGGCTTGACTGCCTAATTAAATACAGATTCATCTGGCAAAGTGTTCTCCTGCTCTCATATTTCACTCTAATATCCGCTCAAATTCAAAATGA
>NW_027801341.1:0-13682 GCF_054177405.1 Leptonychotes weddellii | reverse complement strand
CAGGCAGGGAGGGGCTCCTGGGTTCCTCAGCCTCCAGGAGGAGGCCCCGGATGCTGCTCAGCCTTGGGCTCGGGGTTAGCATCTGACTTTCCGTTCATGATGCCCCTTGACCTGTGACATCTTTGCTGAACTCAGAGATGGGACGGGTCAAGGGGTGTCCCTAGCTGCGGCAGCCTCCACCCCCCGCTTGCTGTCCTGACCTTTGGCAGGGCTCAGACACGCGGCGCCGTGTGCCCGGCAGGCCACTGTTTGCCAGGCGCAGAAACGCCAACAGTGACAATCCAAATAGCTTGGCTGTGGCTGGCCTGCGCCCCTCGCCACCCCTCACCGCCCTCCCGAGGCTGGAGCCCCGTCAGCAGCGCCGGGCGAGTTAATCATTGATGCTGGTTTGGATCAGAACTCCGGGGAAGGGCCTGGAGTCCCGAGTTCAACAACCCCAGCGGGGCTGGGAGAGGACAGGGGCCTGGCTCCTCCATCCATCCCCATCTTGCTCTTGCCCTGGCCTGGGGCTGCCCTGGTCCCTGGACACCTTTCCACGCCACACACACTTTTAGCCAAAAAAGCCAGCAGGAGATGGGTGTCCCTCAAGAACACGGAGAGCCAGTCACGCGCCAGAGCAGGCCCCAGGACCCTCTGGTCTCAAGGGCCAGGGGTCAGGGGTTGCATGACGGTAGAGTGACAACAGGGACCAGATCCCACGCCTCTTCCTCCTTTGTCCTCTGGGGCTTAAGCCATGGGCTCCCGGAAGAAGTGGGAGGGCTGGCAGCTGCCGTGGGGACGAAGCCGGCCTCACAAAGGCAAAGCCCTCAGCCAGGAGCCCAGGAGAGGCGCCCCTGCCCCAGGGCCGGAGCTCAGAAGACCCGCGTCCTTGCCGGCTAGGAGAGGCTGACCCCTCTGAGCTGCTCCGAGCACAAGAAGGTGCCTGCCGACCTCACCTCCACCAGGCCAGAGCAGGCTCCGAGGCTTCTGGAAGATTCTTTCCCGTCTGGAAGCCGACCCTCCCCCCCCACAGCCTATCTTTCTTGAGTCAGCGTCTCTAGCTCACCTTCTGAACATGTGAGTTTGCAGCCCCTCTGAGAGAAGCAGCACCCGTGGGAGCGAGCCCCAGGGCTGCCCCGGAGAGCCAGGGCAGGGAGGCACAGCTCCGTGCTGGGGGGAGAGGGTCGGAGTCCACCTGTCCCTGTAGCCCAGACCCTTGGGAACTGTGTGTTGAGCTCAACAGAATCGCAGCTGGCCACGTGCCATGCCTGGAGGGGCAGCGTGCAGGGTGGGCTCAGGGCAGCTCCCCTCTCTGGGCCCAGGCTCCCCCCACCCCGGCCCCTCCCACTCCGTCCCACCTCGGTCCAGCCCCTGGGCCCTCCTGCCCCGGCAGCGCCCCCAGCCTTGCATCTCCTCAGCACGCGGCCTCTGTGACCTCCATCACGTGCTGTTGCCGGTTTGATGTCAGCCCCTCTCTGGCCTGGGGCTGCGGAGCGACCACAGCCACGCCCTGCAGGTGGAGTGTCCGCCGGGGCCACCAGGCTTCCGAAGGTCACCCACCAGCTAACCGGGTGGGAGAGGCGGAGGGCACAGCCGCAGCGGGCAGGCTCCCGGCAGCCCAGGGAGGGCCCTTGCCGGGGTGGGTGGACAGCCATGGCCCCCGTGCCTGAGCCCCTCCAGGACAGGGCTCCCTCTACACAGGCCTGAGTCCTGGGGCCCAGCACGGGGGTGGGGCCTCAGGGAATGTCTGAAGTGACGGCTGGTGTCGCACATGGGGTAACAGGGACAGAGGATGGAAAAGCGGCTGCCGGAGCCCCCAAGAAAGCGCCAGGGGTGTCTGAGTCGCTGCTTCCATGAGGCGGAGGGTTCGTGCTGGCCCGCCTGGACATCGCCGAACCGGGAGGGGCCTTTGTGGAAGCTACATGCAGCTCCCCACTCTCCTGGGAACGCCAGAACATTCTGGATGCTGGTGTGCAGCCCTCCTCTTCCCACCCCCTTGGGTCCCTCGCTGCAGGTGCTCAGCCCCTGCGGCCGCATCCCTGTCCAGGGTGGCCTGCGAGCTCCCGCGCCCTGGCCCGGCGCCCCCCCACCGCCAGCAGCAGCCCCTGCCACGAGGGCAAAGGCAAAATGCGCCACTTGCCCAAGCCGCCTGCTGCCCCCCACACACTCCCCCAAAGTGGGTGCCTATAGCTGCCGGGAGCCCTGAAGCTGGGAGCCACCTTGGGGGAGCGGTGGGGTCATCTCACCGCCTCTTAACAGCCCGCACACACCTGCCCGCCTCCGCGTTTGTCCGGGAGGGGGGGGTGGGGCGGGAGCCCCGGGACCTCCCGGGCCCCCCCGGGCCCCCATGCCTCAGCGCTGAAGAGTGCCGGCTACAGCGCGGGGAGGAGGGGCTGAGCCTGGCCCCAGACGGCTCCCAGTGCCGGCCGAGGCGTGAGAGACGTCACTGGGCGTGAGAACGACCCCATCCCCCGCCCCCCCCAAGCCGCAGACTCACCGCCGTGCTCGCTCCGCATGCCGATGGTGCCGCCGGTGTAGACGGCCAGGAGCCGCCGCTCGGGCCCCAGCGCGCGCGCCATGCGACCTCGGGACCAAAGGCCCGAGGGGACCGAGGGGAGGTGGCGGGCGCGTCGAGGGCAGCCCGGGGAGGGGCGGGCGTCCACCTGCCTGGGGGCAGTGCTTGCGGCGGGGAGACGCGGAGAGCTAGGTGCGCCCGGGAGGTGGCGGGTCCGTCCGGGGGCGGGGCCTGTCCGGGGTGGGGGCGGGGCCTGAGCGCCCCGGGCTATCGGACATCCGACCCGTGCGGCGGCCCCAGGTGCTGGAGGGCTGGGACACGTGACACAAGAGCCACGTGCCTTACGGTTGGTTGGCCGGGAGGACCCCGGCGGAGTGGGGGCCGCCCTCCCCTCCCGGGCGGCGCCCACACAAGCCGGTGCCCCAGCAAAGCCAGCGCCGTTGACCACACCCGCGGCGCACTCCTCGGGGGCGGCGGGGGAGGGGACAGGCAGGAGGTCTGGACAGGTCCAGGAGGAGGGCGGGAGGGGCCCCCTCCAGGGCTAGACGCCCCCTTCCCCACACGTAGCCCTGGAGGGCAGAGAGGGCTCCGAGCAGGCTTCTCTCTGATGCTGGATTCGCGAAGGCCAGGACCCCGCCCGGCGTGGGTGGGGGAACTGCGTTGTCTCCATGCGGAGCCCTCCGCCTATCTGATTCCCATTCCAGGAAGCTACTTTGATAACTGCCAACAGTGCAAAATTCCTGTCTAAGCGAAAGCCGGTGAATTCTGTCCCGTCCGCTCAGCCTGGGGGTTTCAAGGGCAGAAACAGCGCCGCCGTCCTGGAGGCTGAAGCCCGAGATCAACGTGTCCACGCTGGTTTCCCGAGGCCTCTCCTCCGTGCGCGCGTCCCCCTGCCTGACTCCTGGGTCCAGATCTCTTCTTACGAGGACACCAGCCACCCTGGATTCAGACCTAAGGTCCTCATTTTACCCTCATCCCCTCTTTAAAGGCCTGTCTCCAAATATAGTCACCTGAGGGGCTGGGGGTCAGGGTTCACCATGTGAATGTGGGAGGGACACAGTTCAGCACCTCCCCCCAAAAACCTGATTTCCCTCCGTTGCTGGTTCCTGTCACTGCTCCGGGTCTGTTGTGTCTGTTCTTGGGCCGCTGCTCTGGGCTGTCCTGACACCTGCTGGGGGCCCCTCGCCGTGGGGTGAGGAAGCTCCCCAGTCACCCTTCCGGGAAGCCACCCCTTAGCCCACCCACCACACCCTGGACGTCCCAGGAAACGGAGTTAGAGTCCGGGCAGGCCTTCTCCAGTGGTGGCCTCTCTTCCCGGGTTCGGGGGTCAACTACGGGAGCACCGGGGCTGTGGCCATCTGCGGACACCCGTTGGGCCTCGGGCCTCAGCCGCTCTGCCACTCTTCCCTGTTCTGCTTTCATTGCAGTTTGGCTACGGCTACCAACGTTTACATCGCTGTTAGCCATTTTTTTTTAAACGAATTTTATGTTTTTTTTAAGGATTTTTAAAGTGTGTGAGGTGGGGGAGGAGCAGAGGGAGAATCTCAAGCAGACTCCCCGCTGAGCACTGAACCCAACGTAGGGCTCGATCTCATGACCCCAAGACCACGACCTGAGCTGAAATCAAGAGTCGGACGCTTAACCGACTGAGCCAGCGAGGCGCCCCATAAACCATTTTTGTGGCATGTACGAAGGCCCACTGTGGGCCTCTCCAGGCACTGGGGACTTGGGCCCGGTGCTCCTGGAGCCCCCCCTTCCAGTGCAGGGGCAGCATCTGGGGTGACAAGTGCTGTGGGGAAAAATAAAGCAACGGTGCAACAGAAGGGACTGTTCCTGACAGGGTGGCAAAGGATCGTCTGGCGAGCTGCCGTGGGAGCAGTCTGCAGAGCACTCTGCGCAGAGAGGGCCAGGCCCCAGGGCCCCAGGCAGGAAGGAGCTTGGGGAGTCTGCACAATGCCCAGGAGGTCAAGGGAGGGCCCTCTGAGGGAGGGAACACTAGCTACGGGGATTCAGGGCCAGGTAAGGACTTTGGATTAAAACAAATCCAGGACTGCGCTGGTTTGTCTTGAACTCTGCTGTGTGGAGAGAGGCAGACGAGGGGTCATAAGGACCGTCAGGAGGCCAAGCGGTCAGGGGCCAGGGGCTGAGGAGGAGTGAGGTCGTACTGGGAGCACGTTCTGAAGCCTGGGTGTGAGGCAAGGACTAGAATGGACAACGCAAGTTTTGGCCAGAGCTTCATGCTAGATGGGGACCGAGTTCTTGACCACGTAGCGCAAACCTGGGGCAGGGATGTGGTGGGGCCAGGAGGCAGCGAGCTGCGCTGGGGGCACTGTGTTTGACATGGCACTTGGACGCCCCAAAAGAAACGAAACCTGTACCTTCTGGAGTCATCAACACAGGGATGGCATTTAAAGTCATGACGAGGTTGCCTAGAAGCAGAAGCAGGGACCCCAAGGCCCAGCCTGCACCTGGCTTTCCAGCTGTAGAGGCCAGAAAAAGGGGAGAAGCCAGGAGAGCCAGGGGTGAAGCTGGGGGATCTGTACACCAAGGCCCAGGGTTTGAGTGTGGCAGCTCAGGGGCTGACTGCACTGAGCAAGATGGAGGCTCTGGGCAACCTGACCCCCATCACGGAGCAGAGGAGACAGACACCCCACCAGAAGGCTGCTTTGATGGGCCCCAGAGGCTCCCCACTGCCGGAGGAACCACTTCTCCCATGGGGACTAGGCTCCCTGGCTCTGTGGTTAGGGGATGAAGTCTGTGGCCCCCTCCCTGGGGTGGGGAACTGCTCCAGGATCCCCCAAGTCTCCATGACGTCAAGACTGGGAGCTGAGTCTGGAGGACCTGGACAGGCCCATCGGTTCTCACCAAGGTCACCGTCCGCCTGTATCTCTCTCTCAAACTGTTCAAAGGAGCATTGTTGCTTAGGCCCCAGGGGCCCAGGGTGCCTGTAGCACACTCTTTTTCTCTCCCGTGTCCCTCCATGCAGAGTGGGGGTGCTCAGGTCGGAAGCCCCCCAGAGCAGGACCTAAAGCTCCCCCGCGGTCGCGATGTGCCCTGCTGTGCAGCCCCGTCTGTCGCACCCCTGTCCGCTCTACATGCTCCTGCTCATCTTCTAGAGTGCGCTTCTCAACATGCAGCCCCAGTCTGGCAGCCTCACCGGCACCTGTGGGAAACGCCAACCCCTGGGCCCCTCCCCAGGCCTCCTGACTCAGAAGCTCTGGGGGCACAGGGGTCCATGCTGCACACATCCGCTCCAGAGGGTTCTGATGCAAGCACAAGCTGGAGAGCCCCGGGCTAGAGCAGCGGCCAGCCCCCAGGGACTCAGGGCCAAGTGAGGCCCACCTGGTTTTTGTAAATGAAGTCTATGGGAGCAGGAATGCCCCCTCACTTTGCTATGGTGCGTGGGAGAGGCCAGGAAAGGACCACGGAGCCGGGTCCCAGTGGCCAACCTGCAGGTAACGAGCCAAGTGGGGACTTGTGTCCCCCGGCTGCCCCCCCTCGAGGTTGGGGGCCTTGGCGGTCGGAGCAGTAGCCAGAGCGCCCGGCGGCCCCAGGCCAGCGAGGTCTCACCGAGCTGCAGCCCCAGGCAGGCACACTGGGCGCCGCCATGCAGCTTCTGCCAACGGTGGCAGGCCATGCAAGGACGCCCGTCAGGGCCCCGCGGCCCAGCGCTGCTAATGCGAGGGCACGGCCCCTCCAGCCCCTCCAGTTTCCGATGGGCACTTGAACAGACTCGCGTGCAGCGCGCTGCTGGCCAGGCCCCGTCAGGAGCCCCTACGAACGCTGCGGTCCTTGTCCCCCGCCCGGGGGCACATGAGGATGTCCCCACTGGCCCAGCGAGAGAGGGATACCGCACGAGCGGCCGCGGCAGCTGCACGGAAGCAGGCCAGCCTGGACCAGGCTGCTGTGGAAAGCGAGGCTGGCCCGGTGACAGGAGGCTCGCGGGGAACGAGGTGCCCTGGGACACGGGGCCAAGTCCCGGGGGCAAAGGTCCAATCCCAGCCCCGAACTCAGCGTGACACCAGAGACTCAGCACGGCCCCCCACCCCAGCCCCTGCAGACAGCATACCCGCTCCTCCCCGCGACCTGAGCTCACTGGTGGGAGCAGACGCAAGACGGAAGGCAGGTGGGAGCGGCTCCCCAGACTGACCAACCAGGGGTGGGGTCTCCTGCCGCCCCTGCACCGCGGGGCCACTCGGGCCGTCCCCCAGACCTCGGTCTGCTGCAGAGAAGGGCAGCGGCGAGGAGGGGAGAGGCGGGAGGAGTCTGGGTGTGAGTTCTGCCACCACTCCTCCCCACGGGGCACCGACCACCAGGCTACGCCCTTCCGAGCTGTACACAGAGGGCCCCGCAGGGTCAAGAGGGGGCCTTCAGTACCACGTAAGTCTTGGAGAAGACAGCCCCTCAACAAACCCGAAGTGTCTGGGTTATTCTCGGTACGTACGTCCCGCCCCTCCAGCAGGCCCAGCTGCACAAACAGCGCCGAGGCCGAGCCCCGTGTCAGCGCGTGAGACTACCTGTGTGCCTGATCTCACAGAGGGACACGCGTGTGGCAAGGCGCTCTGAAAATACTGAGCCGATTCTCCCCCGCCTCCCCCATGAGTCAAGCCCCCTGGGTGGGAGCCCGCACCCCTGCGCTCCACACACGCAGGTTTGAGGCTCGGTCACGCAGTGAGCCGCGGCAGAGCCCTCACAGGGATGGCTGCAACAGATCAGAATCCAGAGGCAAAGCCTCAGGCCCTGGCAGGTTGCCGTGTGACGCCTGTCGCGGGCCAGGTCTCCCCCGCAGCAGCCGTGTGACCAGCGGTGTGCAGCACGTCCATTAGGAAGTGCTCTTGGGAGGAGGCCTGTAGGGGAGAGAGGAGGGTGGCTTGCAGTCCCCTCCCAGAAGATCTCAGCCAGCCCTGGGGCCTCGGGGACGACCTTAGGAGCCTCCAGAGTCAGAGTGAAGGTGCCTTCCAGCCCCGTGTGGATCAGTCACCGGACGCACACGTCCCCTGGAGCACGGCGTGATCCTGGGTGGGGCGGTGCCGTGCTTTTCCTGCAACGAAAATCCCCAAAGATGACTGGCCACTGAGGGCCGTCTTCCAGCAGCCCCCGGCAGCTGGGGGGACCATCTGTCACTCCTGAGGGGGCCCGATGGGTGCATGGCATGGCATCCACACCATCCAGTGGGACAGGGACATCCTCAACTCTCGAAACAGATGCTCACGTGGAGAAAATAACCTTGCCCCTTATATGTCACCACACACAGAAGTGAATTTGATACGGGTCCTAAGCCCAAACATAAATGCCAGAACTGTAACATTTACAGAAGAAAACACTAAAGGTTTTCTTTGTGACCTGGGGTTAGGCAAAGTTTCTTAATTAAGGAAACGAGGCGCGAACCATAAAACTTTTAAAATGATAAAATAAACTTCATCAGAATCCCAAACTGCTACTCATCTAAAGACACTGTTAAAAAATGAATCCACCACATACAGAAACCCAAAACGGGTTAGAGACCTCCATGTAAGGCCCAAAACTACAAAACTCCTAGAAGCAAACACAGGGGAGAAGCTTCAGGACACTGGACTTGGCAGTGGGTTCCTGGAGGCGACGCCCAAGCAGAGGCAACAAAGGACAAGACAAGCGGGACGACATCAAGCTTACAAACTGTGTGCATCAAAGGGCACAATCCACAGAGTGAAAAAGCAACCTACGGAATCAGAGAAAACACTGGCAAATCGCCTATCTGACATGGGGTTAAATATCCACAACATATAAAGCATTCTTAAAACTCAACAATAAAAAATCAAATAACAAAAAATTGGCAAAGAACTTGAATGGACATTTGTCCAAAGACTATATACAAGAGGCCAGTAAACGTATGAGAAGATGGTGCACATCACTCATCACCAGGGACACGCAAATGAAAACCACAAGGAGGTATGACCTCATATCCGTTAAGATGGCTACTATTAAAACAAACAGAAAACCACAAATGTCGGTGAGGATATGGAGAAACTGGAACCCTCAGATGGTGGTGGTGGGATTATAAAATGGTATGGTCACTGTGTAAAAAAGCATGGAGGCTCCTCAAGTAATTAAAAATAGAACTACCACAAGACCTATCCATCCCACTTCTAGGTATTTATCCAAAGGCATTAAATGCAGTGTCTTTATTAAAGAGAGAGATGCACATGTTTTATGCTCACGAACACGCTCAGAGCAGCGCCATCCACAGCAGCCGCAAGCTGGAGGCGAGCCGGTGTTCTTGGTGGATGAGGCATGAACACGACGTGGTCAAGCCACACAATGGAACACCACTCAGCCGTACAAAGCAAGTCCACGGCGACAACAGGGATGAACCTCGAGGACACGAGGCTGAATGAAATAAACCCGTCACAGGAACGAGACATACTGCACGACTGTTCTGTCGGAGGGATCCAGGGTCGTCACAGTCACAGAGGCAGAAGAACAACGGTGGGCACGGGGAAGGGGGTTGTTCAGTGGGGACAGAGTTTCAGGTTTGCAAGATGACAAAGTTTGGGAGATCTGTTTTACGACAACGTGAATGTACTTAACACTGAAAAATGGTTAAAATGGCAAATTCTGTGTGTTTTTTTTACCACAGTAAGATGAGCAGGCAGGGACAGACCAGGAGAAAACGTTCGTAAAACACGCATCTGACGAAGGGCTTTCATAAACGAGACGTATGGAATAGTCAACCCCTACAGCTCTGTAACCAAAACGCAAACGCCCCAAATGGCGCGCAAGCCCCACCTGCCACTCACAAAGGCAGACGCGGGTAAAATGCAACCCGAAGAGTTTACAGCAAGCGAGGGCTAGCTACTAAAGGGGCGAACGGAACTCTAGAGAACACAGGAAGAGAAGGGACGCCGGAGGTCCGTTCGCCGCCCCAGGATGAGCTCCAGACCTCTTCGGAGGGCGTGTGGCGCGGGAGAGAGGGGAAGGAGACCACCTGCCAAAGCCCCCGCCAGCGGCCCGCCGCCCCGGGCTCCTTCCCTGCCCCCGCCGCCGCCTCCAGCGCCCTCTGCTGGCAGGGCCTAGCGCCGCGCCGGCCGGGGAACCCCGGGGTCTGGCTCGGGCGACCAAGGACGGCAGAGAAGTGGGGTCCGGAGCTCAGGGGAAAAGGCCACAGGCAAAGGGAGAGTGCGTTACAGTCACTTTGGAACGTGTGGTCGTGTCTTGCCAAGTCAGACCAGCAGCCCCTCCACGACCCAGTAACCCCACGACTCCCGGAGAGATCCAAGAGGCATGGAGACCCGTATGTAGGAAGACTTGCTCGCAGCAGCTTGATCCACAACGGGCACACGCTCGCCAGTCGGAGGATGAAGGAATCAGTGTATTTATGCAACGGAAAATAAAAGGACGAATCAGGGACTGACACGACCCACGAACGGACCTCTGGAGTGTCACACGGGGTGCACGCGGCGCGCTTCCGTCCCTACCAACTTGCACAGCAGCCACCACTCGTCCCCGGTGAGATGGTCACTCCCTCCGCGCCCTTCCCTGCAGGTAAACCAGACGCCCTAACAGGGAGGAAGGAACCTCCAACTGCGAGCTCTGTGGGCGCAAGGGGACACAGAAGCGCCCGCGGCGCGGTCTTAACTGATGCCACCTCAAGTGAGGTCATTCACAGCCAACCTGAACCGATACACCAGCAACAGCACGTCTCCCTCTCCAAGGTGCTTACAGAAGTGCCCCCCAAAAAAGCTGGAGGAAGTTGTTTTGTTACCATTTCTCCCCAGTTTCCAACTGCACTTCCGTTTGCATCTATGCGGCACGCGTGCTAGGACTGGTTTGCAAGCGGGCACGCAGACGAGCCTCAAGCGCTGCCTGCAGTCCCGAGAGCGACCACCAGGTGGCGGTGCTTCCTGCGGACGTTCCCCGCGCGCGGGGGGGGGGGGCGGGGGGGGCGGGGGGGACCAGCTCGCTCCACCTGCCGGGCCGAGACCCAAGCAGCACAGAACCACGTACACCTGAAGCAAGGAAACTTCACGTGAGAGAGGATATACCACCTTCTCATCACAGGTCTTCAAAGCACAGCCTAACTGAACACCCCGCTCGTCCTGGCCTACTGTCTTTCATCATCGCGCCACTTCTCTGACGTTAGAGTGACATTTCTCTCTTCTGCTTAAAAAAAAAAAATCTTTTCAAGTTGATGCCCTGAAGTAATTGTTCCAACGCAAAAGCAAAGCAGTACAGAAGCAGGGAACAATCCAGAACACGCCTACAGGCAGGGCACTACCCGCTCTGCTCGGGCGCTCGTTTCCAAGTGAGTCTGAACTTGCTGGCGGGGCGGGTCAGGTGCGTCTTTCATACTCCTTAAAGCAGGCGGTAGCCCCACGGTGGAGAGAAAAGATGGTCCCTCGTATTTACGTCCTTGAATTCTGATGATAAAAGGAAGCCTGGACTCTTCAGAGTGGTGAACAGGTGGTCAAGAGTTACTGTGAATTCGGGCAAGTCAATAAATAGACCGGAAGCAAATACCCATGACCGCATGAACCCAGGATTGATCTAGGGTATATCCATTTGCCTTGGTCTCTTCTCGTGATTTTTAATACTCTTTCAGCAGCTTAGCACTTTGTTAATGTATTTACTTTTTAAGTGCCTATTTTTTTAGTACACACTGTATCAAACAGGAATTATGTTTGGCTAGTTGTGACACAAACCAAAATTAACAGATGCTTTAAAAAGCTAATATCTCTCACACACAGAAGTCTGGAGGTAGGTGGTCCAGTGGGATGGCCCACGGCTGACGGGAAGCCGGGTTCTGCCACTGTGGTGGCTTCCACATCGAGGAGCTCTCAAGGCAGAAGATGGCCGCTGAAGTGCCAGTCGTCAGGCCAGCGTTCCAGGAAAGCAGCAGGAAGAAACCCCAAATGGCCCACATCTCCCATCCCAAATGACGGAGCTCATTATCTAGAGTGCATCCTTCCCTCCCTGGGTTCTTCATCTCACCCAGGCATGCGTAAGCACAAACCCACACCCATGCACGCACCCATCCATGGCATCTTCCATTACTTGTTTTGCAAATGAGGTATTATGTACAGTTCTGCCTCTTTCTTTTCCCACTGGCCACACCTTGTGGCCATCCCAGCAGGCTGCCAGCTGTAGCGCTCACCCCCTTCCTCTCAGGGTGGTACACACCCCCTGATGTCAACTGCCGCCCCCCCGACGGGCATTCACTACTCCTAGTATTCTTCCATGGACACCGTGAATTCAAAGGGGGCCTGTTTTCAATTTTCAGATACTGGCAGACTGATTTCCATAGAATCTGCACCACTTCGTATTCTACCAGCACCGTGTAAGTATTTTTTCCGTCCACCTCTCCAACGACAACAAATTATACAGTCTTTTGAAAATCCTGCCCGCCAGTCCCTTGGTACACAGCTGATTTCTATTTCTCTTACTACTAAGGAATTTGGGCATTTTCATGTTTCTTAGCCATTAGGATTTGCTCTCCTACAGACCTTCTATTCATGTAATTGTCCTGTGTTTCTGTTTATTGCTCTTTCTTGACAATTTTTTTAAAGTTTCTTCATAGCATATACTAACCTTTTGTCATCTACATCACAAATATTTTTCCAATCTATCCGTTGATTGGTTATGGAATCTTTGCATACAAAGTTCTTTGGTGTTTAATAATGTTCGTATCTTCTTGAATAGCTTCTGGTCTTGCAATCTGGGTGAGTGAGGGTTCCCCTACATATTCTATAGTGGCATTCTATCCTTGGATAGAATGCCAGCCTGCAAATCACTACCTACATCACAGCCATGCGTCATCATCAGTGACCATCTGGTGCTTCTTTCAAAGTCCGTGGGTCACCGGTCACCGCGCACGTTACTCAGTTCCCGCGCAGCCAGCAGTCGGTAGCTGCGTCGCCTTCCGTGATGAATACACTTGCCATTTTGCAAAAGTGCATCCGTGAAGCCGGGACTTGGCCAGCAAAGGTGAGAGCGGCGAGGAGCAGGAAGTGTTAACCCTGGAGGTCACGCCTGGATGCACCAGCAGTGGGGTCCCAGAGGAAAGCGCTGCAGAGGGGCGGGGACGCCAGCAGCCGGAGGAGCCTGGCGAGGCTGAGTCTAGAAGGACCATGTCCCGAGGTAGGGACGCGTGAAAACTTCACACTGGAGGAGTCCTCGAAGACGCTTCCCATCGTTCCAAGGGCAGAGGCCAAGCCAGAAGCTGATCTCAACCCGGGAGGGACCGTGACAGCTGACCGAGGCGCGGGAAAGATGCTCACTGCACATCCTAGGTTATACCATGGGACAGAGAAACTACAGACAGTTTTTCACAAAGAGAGAAAACAATTCTCAATGTTTCTACTCTTTTAAATTAATGTACTAAATAGTTGTACTACTCTTTTCTCATTCTATATATTTATAACTGGCGGGGGGGGGTCTTCATTATTTTGACAAGACCTTTTAAGGTTATGGAACAATCTGTTCTCCTGGCTCTGCAGCTCCAGCTCGAGCCATCCTGTGGTCCTGCCCCACCACACGGAGCATGAGAGGCCTGGAGCTTCCCCTACTTCTGTTTGACCACATGGCTTTCCCTTAGTGGAGGAATGGGTCTTCGACCTCATGAATTGTTCTTCAGGACCCACTGAACAGACCCATCTGACTTGCCCATTGTGTTGGACTTGGCTGCCAGTTCTTGATAGCAAGCCGCGCTTACATTCCTGGAATAGGCTTTGCTTCCTCAGTTATTTTTTTGAACATCACTGGATTCTATTCACTAATAACATAGTTTTTTCCATCTTTACTTTATAAATGGGCATCGTGTGGTTTTCTACTGCTGATGCCACCTTCAGCAGATCTTGAATCTAGCACTAGCTGCTTAAAATGAATGGAAGGTACTTCCTGTCTTGTGGCTTGGGACAGGTAATCCAGCTCTGCTCTCTAGAAGCTGTGAACCCAGCTGAAGCCAGGCCACCTTCCAGTGGTGGAATTTTATTGCATGTAACCTGTTCTGTTCCATTTATTTTCTCTTAGACTTGTGAAGGGCTGATCTATTTTTATGGAACCAGCTTTTGGATCTATTTATCCTGATTAATTTCTATTTTCTGATTTTTTATCTTTAATATGTTTCTCTTCCCAGCAACTTATTTTTCTCTAATTGCTTAAGAATACTTAGTTCCTTTTACTTTTAGTCTGAGCAACCCACAGGTTTTAGTAT
>NW_027801340.1:0-283 GCF_054177405.1 Leptonychotes weddellii | reverse complement strand
TATTCCACAAACTGGTACATGTTTTTAAGTTTGAAGAAAAACGAGGAATTTTGTGAAATAAAAATATTAACTTTTTTTTTTTTCAAGTAGTCTCCATTCCCAGCACGGAGCCCAATGTGGGGCCTGAACTCACGACCCTGGGATCAAGACCGGAGTTGAGACCAAGAGCCAGCTCCTTAATCAACTGAACCACCCAGGCGCCCCTAAAAATATTAACTTTTAAAATGTTTCTTAAAAGGTGGAAGCTCTTAAGATTACAGGATTTTTAAGTTTTGTCTTAAAA
>NW_027801339.1:0-283 GCF_054177405.1 Leptonychotes weddellii | reverse complement strand
CTTCATAAGGTGGCCCTGAGCTCGGGGAGAGTGGGGGGCAGGGGGAGGGTCTCACTCCGTCCCTGAGGCTCCCCTCACTCTGCCCCTGACTCGCTGCTCTCCATGGAGGAGTGGGTCTGGGGTTACCCCCAGGAGAGCCCCTTTCTCCTCCTAATTGGGAGCCAGCTGTCTACAGGGGACCCAATCTCTTGCATGTGACTTTGCACACAAGTGGGAAGGGAACGCTCTGCCTTGTAGGGGAGGTTCCCCGCCCAGCATCTTCTGTGACAGTGGGGATTCCTGA
>NW_027801338.1:0-283 GCF_054177405.1 Leptonychotes weddellii | reverse complement strand
TTCACATTATTTGGCAAGGCAATCAATGCTATTCATGATCGTCTTCGTCTCCTGCTATATGAAGAACGTGGGTTTTATTTATTATTTTTTTTTAAAGATTTTATTTATTTGTCAAAGAGAGAGAGAGAGAGAACATGCAGGGGGAGTGGCAGGCAGAGGGAGAGGGAGAAGCAGGCTCCAGACTGGGCAGGGAGCCCAATGTGGGACTCAATCCCAGGACCCTGGGACCATGACCTGAGCCAAAGGCAGACGCCTTAACTGACTGAGCCACCCAGGCACCCCA
>NW_027801337.1:0-283 GCF_054177405.1 Leptonychotes weddellii | reverse complement strand
TGTAGGTCTGTTCAGGTTTTCTATTTCTTCCTGGTTCAGTTTTGGTAGTTGATACATCTCTATGAATGCATCATCTAATTTGCTGGCATAGAGTTGCTCATAATGTGTTCTTATAATTGTTTGTATTTCTTTGGTGTTGGTTGTGATCTCTTTCATTCATAATTTTATTTATTTGAGTTCTTTTTCTTTTCTTTTTGATAAGTCTGGCCAGGGGTTTAACAATCTTATTAATTCTTTCAAAGAACCAGCTCCTAGTTTCGTTGATTTGTTCTACTGTTCTTTT
>NW_027801336.1:0-283 GCF_054177405.1 Leptonychotes weddellii | reverse complement strand
TCCATTGTATATATATACCACATCTTCTTTATCCAGTCATCTGTCGATGGACATCTTTGGAAGCCCTATTTCTTGATCAGGACGATAAATGAATGACCTAGTCTACTGTATCTCCTACATGGTCTTCGTAGGTCCATTCTCTTTAACATCCCTCTGACTGGGTCTCTTGTTTGTGTTCTCAGAGCACTTTATGCATGATCCTCTTTAGTAAATGGCATGTGTTCTGTAGTGCTGGTGCAGTGAACTTTAAACTCCTCCCAACCACAAGGAGCTCTTCAAAGGC
>NW_027801335.1:0-283 GCF_054177405.1 Leptonychotes weddellii | reverse complement strand
TATTCTATGTTCAGTTTATAGAAAACCAGGTAATTGACATAAAAAACAAAAGACCTGTAAGCTCATTAACTGTAAATAATCACGCTCAGCCATTTGACGTATTTCCCTTTCAGGCTCTTGCTGATGTAAAGCATACATTTTGCATGTTACAAAATGCCCAAAAAGTATTCATTGGATTTTGCTTTTTTTTTTTTTTTTTTACTTTGTAAAGAAATATGAGAAAAAAAATGAAGCGTCCCTGAGGAAGCTCTCCTGGTGAATATCCATCCATGAAATTATCCTC
>NW_027801334.1:0-283 GCF_054177405.1 Leptonychotes weddellii | reverse complement strand
GAAGCAGGCTCCTCGCTGAGCAGGGAGCCCGATGCGGGACTCGATCCCGGGACTCCAGGATCATAACCTGAGCTGAAGGCAGTTGCTTAACCAACTGAGCCACCCAGGCGCCCTGTTTTTGTTTTTTTTTTAAATATCTACGGGGGCAGTGAGTTTCATAAGAGAATGGGGTATATAGGAAGAGTAAAATACTATTTTTTCCCCCTAATTTTGATGTTTATTTTTTAAAATAAATTTTAATTTGAAAATGTTCAAATATATGGAAAACTTGAGAAAATAGTAC
>NW_027801333.1:0-283 GCF_054177405.1 Leptonychotes weddellii | reverse complement strand
CGATGCGGGGCTCGATCCCAGGACCCTGGGATCATGACCTGAGCCGAAGGCAGACGCTCAACGACTGAGCCGCCCAGGTGCCCTGTTGTTGCTGTTTTTTAAAGAGTGGATCTTTTAGGGGCACCTGGTTGGCTCAGTTGGTGGAGCATGTGACTTTTGATCTTGGGGTTGTAGGTTTGAGCCCCACGTTGGGTGTAAAGATTGCTTAAAAAAAATAAAATCTTAAAAAAAGAATGAGTGGGTCTTTTATTTTTATTTATTTATTTATTTTTAAGGTAAGCTC
>NW_027801332.1:0-283 GCF_054177405.1 Leptonychotes weddellii | reverse complement strand
CCTCCTCCCTCTCATGCTCTCTGTCTCTCATTCTCTCTCTCTCAAATAAATAAATAAAATCTTTAAAAAAAAAAAAAAATAAAATAAAATATACATGGAAGAACACATATCTACAAATAGTTAAGATACATCTCCAAAGAAGAGCAAAAGGGAGGGGAATGCACCCTACCAAATAATGAGACATACTTGAAATCTGAAAGAATCAGAGCAGTGTGGTACTGGCACAAGAAGAGCAAATAGAGCAGGTATTAGTATGGGGAACTTGGGATAGAAAGACATCACT
>NW_027801331.1:0-283 GCF_054177405.1 Leptonychotes weddellii | reverse complement strand
CTTAAGGGAAAAGCACTTCCTACATTTCCTGTATTTGAATAAAAACATTTGGAGTCCAGTATACCAATCAGTCTTTTCCCATTAAAAAAAAAAAATGATTACACAGGTAACACCTCTAGGCTGTGCCTCCTGGAGTGATGCTTCAGTCCCAGAGTAGTAAACTCATATTTTAATATATATATGTGTATACACACACACATATATATGCATATATGTATATATATAAATAAAAGTAAACTAAAATGTTACCCCACGTTGTTTTTATAAAACTTTTATTTCAAGT
>NW_027801330.1:0-3023 GCF_054177405.1 Leptonychotes weddellii | reverse complement strand
AGAGACACAGCGAGAGAGGGAACACAAGCAGGGGGAGTGGGAGAGGGAGAAGCAGGCTTCCCGCCGAGCAGGGAGCCCGATGTGGGGCTCGATCCCAGGACCCTGGGATCATGACCTGAGCCGAAGGCAGACGCTTAACGACTGAGCCACCCAGGCGCCCCTGTGTATAGTGTTTTTGAGTGTATCTCTTTGTATAGCTTTTTCAGTGGTTGCTCTAGTATACAGCTGTGTACATATGCATACTTATATATGCATGTATGTACATCTACGTTTGTGCATGTTTATGACGTATCATAGTCTCCTGGAGTCAGCATTTTACCATTTCAAATGAAGCATAGAAACTTTACCTCCCTTTGTATCTCTGTACCCTCCCCATTTATAATTGTCTTAAATATTTCCTCTAAATACATTGAGAGCATCAGAAATGTTATAGTTATTGCTTCAGTCATCAAACATAATATACAAAACTTATGAGGATAGTCTCTTGTATTTTCCCGTGTTTTTATTCTTTCTGTGGTGTTTTCTTTTTTCCCAAGATTCCTTCTTTTATTATTTCCTTTCTGTTTGGAGAACTTCCTTTAGCCATTTTCTTAGAGCAGGTGTGCTGGCAACAAATTCTTTTAGTGTTCCTCATCTAAATATGTTTTAATTTTCCTTTCATTCTTGAAGGATGTTTTTGCTGAAAATACAGAATTCTGGCTTGGCAGTTCTTTTAGCACTTGAGAAATATGTTTTCTTTGGGCCTCCATGGTTTCTATGAGAAATTTGCTGTCATTTGAATTGCTTTTCCCCACTCTGTGTTATTTCTTGCTGCTTTCAAGATTTTTTCTGTCTTTAGTTTTATTAAATTTGAGTGTTCTATTTGTTGACATGGATTTCTTTGGGTTTATCCTTTCTGGGGTTTATTCTGCTTTTTGAATCTGTCGGCTTATGTCTTCTGTCAAATTTGGGAAGTTTGCAGACATTTCTTCAAATACTTTTTCAGTCCTGCCCTCTTTCTCCTCTGCTCCAGACACATGTGTGTTAGATAATTTGTTATAGTCCCACAGTCCCTGAGGCTCTGTATATTTTTCAATCTAAATTCTCTCAGATTGTTCAAATTAAGTAATTTTTATGTTCTGTCTTCATGTTTACTGATTTGAATCATTCTTCTGTCCCCTCCATTTTGCTGTTGAGCTCATCTATTGAATTTTTTACTTCAGTTATTGTATTTTTTAAATTCTAAAATTTCCATTTGGTTCTTTATATCTTCTATTTCTTTGCTGCGACTTTTAATTTTTCATTTGTTTCAGGTGTGTTTATAATTGCTCATTGAAGCATTTTTATGATAGTTACTTTAAAGTCTATCATCTTGGTCTTAGCATCAGTTGATGGTCTCTTCTTATTCAAGCTGAGATTTTCCTGGTTCTTAGTATGGCCAGTGAATTTTGATTGAAACCTGGACATTTTAGGCATTATATTACGGGACTCTGGATCTTATTTAGATCTGTTTTAGTTGGCCTTTGTGTTAGCAGGGGGGTGGGAGTGCTATCTCATTACTGCCAAGTGCGAGTAAAAGTTCAGGTGTCCCCACTGGGCCTCTTTTTGGCTCCTTGAGGGCAAGGGGCTGCTCATTAGTCCGGGGCAGAGATAGGAATTCTGTCTCCTTAATGATACAGTGGGAGAGCCTGGCTCTTTGCTGCCTGTAGCTCCCTGCCTGGTCTTCTTTGACACCCCAGCAGCATGGAGGGTTGGGGGGGACACCTCATTACTGCCAGGCAGGAGTAGAAGTCTGGGCTCTTAATTCAGCCTTTGTTGTGGGTGTATGATGGCTACAGGTTTTCCTATGGTATTTGACTGGGGTGGAATGCTTTTGTCTAAAACTTTTCTGTTTTGCTAGGCTGCACGCACCGTTCCTGCTTCTTTGGCTGGAGAAAGAAGGCCTTTTTTTCATTGTTGGGGCTTTTTTTCTTCTTCTTTTTTTGTCTACATTCATTGGCATTTTTGGGTTGCCAGCTTCTCTAGCACCAAGACCAGGATATATGAGGCAAAAAGAAAACTGAGCAAGCTCACAGCTCTGACATTCCTCAATTCCCAAAGTCCCTAGCCAGTCTGCCTTTTTCTCCACCTTTCAGATGTTTATTTATGTCTCTTTTATATATAATGTCCATGGTTTTTAGTACTATTAGTGGGAATAGGAAAAAGTACTTAAGCTCCACCTTTTCAGAAGCAGAAGTCCCCAGTTCATCCTTTTTCGAGCAGTAGTCAGATCTCTTTTTCAAGTATAGACCATCTCATTTATAATCTGAGTTTGCAAACACCAGATCCCTGCAGTATGCAAAGCTCTTACCAGGCCCTGTGAAGACACAGATGAGACTCTCCCTATTTGTATTAACATTTTTTCATCTTGTGGAATACAAAGTACATTTCGCAGAGGAAAAAAATGCTGTTGTCTCTGTTCTTAGACACTTCCACAGCAGTGTGTAAAGTCCCTCCACTCCTCAGGAAGCTGCCATCCTGTACACTCACACACTCATACATGTACACAAACACAGGTAACACTTAATATCACAGTGTCCCCTTCATTTAAGCATCATACAAATTTTAAAGTATCTTAAGTGGATGTGGGTTTCACTAGTTTGCAATACTAGGAACTTGGTAGAACTGACAAATGCTTTTATTTAACTTGAATGCTGTTGTCTGAGGAGAAGCAGGTTTTATCACCAAAAGGATCAATGAGTGAAGTAAAGAGCCTGCAGGGGATGTTTGGGTCCTTTAGAGAGTGGTAGAACTGGTCCTTAGATTACTATCACTTGGAAAGGTCACTGTTTTCCTTTTTACTGGTTTAAATCAATACCTGGCACGTAGTAGATGTTCTATAAAAATAGCACTAGAGAGGATATTTGGGAGTTGACAGTTGGAAGAGCATAGAATTTACTCAGCCCGCTAGAAAGTACCTTTCTTATTTTGCCTTGGGGTGTTTCTGTCCTGTCTGACTCTCTTGGTATCTCATTGATTCATTCTCTCTCTCTCTCCTTTTTTTT
>NW_027801329.1:0-283 GCF_054177405.1 Leptonychotes weddellii | reverse complement strand
GCTCGGCAGGGAGTCTGCTTCTCCCTCTGGCCCTCCCCGTTCTTGTGCTCTCTTTCATTCTCTCTCTCAAATAAATAAAATCTTAAAAAAAAAAAAAAAAAGAGGTGACACCAGGTACCTGTGTTCTCCACCCAAGAACTGTTTTAATTGATACGTATTTTACATTATGTATCAACCTACACCCAATGACACTGGAAGAACCCTATGAAATTTGTCAGATGTGGGGACACAGAAAAACCCTATGAAATTTGTCAAGATGTTTAATTCTTAAAACATAGTTGAG
>NW_027801328.1:0-283 GCF_054177405.1 Leptonychotes weddellii | reverse complement strand
TCAAGACCACAAGCAAAGACAGCCTATCTGTCCCTCAATAGGTGCAGTGTCATGCTTGTCTGGTGGCTGTTAAATTTTATCTATTTTCTTTCTAGAAGGTTGAAAGAGTTGCGAAAATAGGAGAAATTTTTCTGAGCCTGTGATTAACCTTCAGCATTACGCTGCCATCCATGATGCTAATTTCTGGTTCTTATTATTTTTTTTTTTTATTCTTATGTTAATCCCCATACATCATTAGTTTTAGATGTAGTGTTCCATGATTCATTGTTTGTGCATAACACCC
>NW_027801327.1:0-283 GCF_054177405.1 Leptonychotes weddellii | reverse complement strand
GAGGCGGACCCTGCTCCTTCCTCTCACTCTGAAGTTCCCCTCTGTTCTTCAAGGTGTTGTCCTCCAGGAGGCCTTCCCTGACTGCCCCCCCCAATGCTACTGGCCCTGCTCACCCCAGGATTCAGCCCATGGGCACTTTAGTCCCTCCTCCAAGACCTTAGTTTGGATCCTGGCTTCACCATGTCCTAGCTGTGACCTGGAACAGGCTGCTGGCCTCCCCAGGGCCTCATCATACCAGGATACTATGATCTGCCTACAGGGCTGCCTGACATCGGGCACACGT
>NW_027801326.1:0-283 GCF_054177405.1 Leptonychotes weddellii | reverse complement strand
TAGACCCCAGTTTCCCCAAATTCCAATGAAGGAGTGGATAGACCAAAGGATTTCAGACTAGAATCCAGACTAGAATCTGCACAGGGAGCGTTGTTTGTATGCGCACTTCTCTGGGACTGGGTTTTGTCATATTCGCCAAGTGGCCTGTGACCCCAAAAGAGTTGAAAGCCATAGAGAAAGCCAATGCTCAAGTTTGCACATGAGTCAAGTGTTCTCAGCCTTCCCAAACCTCCAGGTGGGAGAGCTGTTCAAAAAGTCCTGGCTTATCAAAAAGAATGAAATC
>NW_027801325.1:0-283 GCF_054177405.1 Leptonychotes weddellii | reverse complement strand
CCAAAAGTCCCACCCTTTGGACACTGACTGGATATTTGATGTTATTAAAGGAATTGCTGTTCATTTTTTCAGTTATGATAATGCATTGTGGTTCAGTTTTTCAGAAAGAGTCATCATCTTTTAGAGCTATAAACAGAAGTATTACTGGATTAAATGATATAGTATCTACAATTTCCTTCCAAAAATTCCAGTGATGAGTCGGGAGGGATGGGGACAGTACAGACAGTATAGATCAAACTTTTTCTGTAAAGGACCAGAGAGTAAGTACTTTAGGTTTTTTTTT
>NW_027801324.1:0-283 GCF_054177405.1 Leptonychotes weddellii | reverse complement strand
ATTCTACAGCTTCAATCATACTCAGCATTAAGAAGATATTATGTGTTAAGCCTGCCAGAAATATTACTTTTTAACCTTATATTTGGCAGAAAAATGTTAAATTAATATCTGGAGAAAGTTCATTGTGAACATGAACTGATATTATGAACTTTGAACTCACCAGTTTCTTTTACACCATGATTTGGTCTCAAAAAATAGTGCCAATGGATAAAGAAGATGTGGTATATATATACAATGGAATATTATGCAGCCATCAAAAGGAATGAGATCTTGCCATTTGCAA
>NW_027801323.1:0-283 GCF_054177405.1 Leptonychotes weddellii | reverse complement strand
ACAAAGACACAAAAGCACTTCATAAACGGGAAAACCTTGGAAGACGCTACACAATGCCTTTTGTGACCAATATGCATGTGATTCCCCATAGAGGTGCCTTAGGTAACAGGTATAAGTTATTTTGAAGATGGGCAGTTTTCAGGGTCACTAATAGGACCTGTAAGGGCAGACTCTATTTTATTTTTTTTTATTTTTTTTTTATTCTTATGTTAATCCCCATACATTACATCATTAGTTTTAGATGAAGTGTTCCATGATTCATTGTTTGTGCATAACACACAGT
>NW_027801322.1:0-283 GCF_054177405.1 Leptonychotes weddellii | reverse complement strand
AGTGTATTTTTTAACATGTTCATTGAGTTGGTAATTTCAAAAACTATATTATTATTTTTGAAAATTTTACTCCAATGATTTTCTAATCTTTGTTTTCTTGATAATAGTATTTTCCTCCTCATGATTTTCAATTTCTTATTTTATTTCTTAAGCCAATTTAATATTCTTAGACAGTTTATATATAATTCCATTATATGACATTCAAGAGAATAATATTCTTCATGTTTTTTAATATTAATTTTCATTATGTATTGATTGTATATACACATTTTTTTTTTATTGT
>NW_027801321.1:0-283 GCF_054177405.1 Leptonychotes weddellii | reverse complement strand
TGTTGATCTTTTGCTTAGATGACCTGTCCATTTCAGTGAGGGGGGGTGTTAAAGTCCCCCATTATTATTGATTCCCCATTCAACGCCCTCATATCAGAGGCCTGAAGCTGGACATAGTGAGAAAATTTACACCATGGAAATTAGCAAATGCTACAAATCATGTCTTGACTTATTGTGGATTTCTAGACTTAAGAAAGTGATGGAGAGAGAACATGTAGACAATGTAGATTAAACTTAAAACTGTGCCATGCCTGTAGCCATTACAACATTGTGAAGAACACAC
>NW_027801320.1:0-283 GCF_054177405.1 Leptonychotes weddellii | reverse complement strand
CCCTGGGATTTCTGTGCACAGTTTGTGGTCACAGGTAACGTGCGTCTGGGCTAGATGATTGTTGACCCCCTCCCTCATCTCCCTGAGACACTGACCTTCTCCCATTACTGTGGCTGGGCCCTGGGCCAGCTCCACCCCTCAGCAGCCTGGACCCCGGCTGAGGGTCTCAGCGGGACAAGAGGAGAGGCCACTTTTTTCAGTGGCCCCGTCCCCACAGATGAGGCAGGTGACTAGCGGGTCAACTTGGGGGCTTGGACTCCCTTGCTATTCTAGGAAGTGGGGT
>NW_027801319.1:0-3023 GCF_054177405.1 Leptonychotes weddellii | reverse complement strand
TTTTTTTTTAAAGATTTTATTTATTTATTTGACAGAGAGAGACATAGTGAGAGCAGGAACACAAGCAGGGGGAGTGGGAGAGGGAGAAGCAGGCTTCCCGCGGAGCAGGGAGCCCGATGTGGGACTCGATCCCAGGACCCTGGGATCATGACCTGAGCCGAAGGCAGACGCTTAACGACTGAGCCACCCAGGCGCCCAGGATAATTGTTCTTTAAAGCAATTCTACTGTCTTTAGTTGAGCTTTTCAAAAAGGTATGAATATATAAAGAGGAACTTATGAATTTTATTTTTACAATAAATTATGATTTTAAATCTTATATCTTCAGATTTTCAGATGCTGTCAAATCCGTTTTGTGAAACAGAGCAATAGAACCAAAGCTATTCTGGAGAAATAACCCTGTGATATTACACAAACATACATAACCTCTATGATACCATTAGTTTTTTTTTCAAGGGATTCTACAAAGGTCAGAGGAGGTATTCTTTTAAATAAACAAATAAGCAAACAAGAAACTGTTCTTTAAAAAAACCTATGTGGATTAAGAAAATGAAGTAAAAGGCATCTAGTCTGGAAAGGAAGAAGTAAAATATTCTCTATTTGCAGGTGGCATCATTTTATATTAGAAAATCTTAAGGAATCCACTGAAAAGTGCTGAAAAAGCAAGATTGTGTTTATAAAACCTGTCAGTGCTTTGGAGAGATTTAAAACTTACACACTGCAGTACCCAACAGTGAAATAAAGACATTGTCAGATCAGCCAAAATCTAAGAGAATTTATTGCTAGCAGGTCTGTACCATAAGGAATGACAAAAGAAGTTCTTCAGACTGATGAGAAATGATACCAGATAAAAGTTTAGATACTCAGGAATAAGTGAAAAGCACTCAAAGTGGTAAATACAAGTAAATGGTAAATGTGGGTAAGTGTAAAAGATTATTTTTTCCCGTAATTTCTTAAAAAAAAACTGTTGGAAGCAACAATCCTAATATTGTATCGTAGGGATTATAACATACAGAAGAAACACAAATGACAACCATAGCATAAAACATAGGGTGATGGTAAATGGAACTATTTGACTGCAAGCTTCTTACATTTCACTGGAAGTGGCACAATATTAACTTTAAGTGAACTGTGAAACGTTACCTAGAGAAACCATTAAGATATGAAATGCAAAGAGATATACCTAAAAGGCCGCCAGGTCCAATTATATGTCTAGAAGAGATGCACTTATCTAAAGACACAGATAGCTGGAACATAAAAGAAGAGAAAAAGACATACTACGCAAATAATAACCATAAAAAAAGCTGGAGTAATTATACCACTATCAGATAAAGTAGATTTCAAGAAAAGGTGTATTACTAAAGATAAAGGGGGAACATTTTTTTTTTCTTTATTCTTTTTTAAAGATTTATTTATTTGACAGAGCGAGCACAAGCAGGGGGAGCAGCAGAGGGAGAGGGAGAAGCAGACTCCCCGCTGAGCAGGGAGCCCAACACGGGACTCGATCCCAGGACCCTGGGATCGTGACCTGAGCCGAAGGCAGATGCCTAACCGACTGAGCCACCCAGTCACCCCAAAAGGGGAACATCTCATAATGATAAAAGGGTCAGTTCATCAGGAAAGCACAATAATCCTAATCAATAAATGTGTATGCACTTAATACCAGAGCTCAAAATTCATGAAGCAAAGACTGACATCACTCAAAGGAAAAACAGACAGATCCACACATCATATGCGGAGATTTTCTTTTCTTTTTTATGCTTCAAGAATTTGTATGTCATCCTTTGCAGAGGCCATGCTAATCTTCTCTGTATCGGTCCAATTTTAGTATCTGTGCTGCCGTAGCAAGCATGACATGTGGAGATTTTGACATCCTTCTCTTGCTAATTGATAGAGCAACTAGACAAAAAAGTCAGTAAGGACGTAAATGATCTGAACACTATCAACCACCTTGACCTGACATTTTTACAACACCATACTCAAAAGTGCAGAATATACATTTTTTTCAAGTGTACTGAAACATTATTTAAAAAACTAACCATATGCTGAGCCATAAAACAAGTTTCAAATTTTAAGAACTGAAATTTTATAGTGTGTTCTCTGACTACTATAGAATTAAATCAGAAATAAAAAACATGAATATATCTAGAAAAAACAATATTTGGAAATTTAAAAACATACTTTTAAGTAACACAAAGACAGTCTCTTCAATAAATGGTGCCAGGAAAATTGGACAGCTATATACAGAAGAGTGAAACTCGACCATTCTCTAACATCATACACAAAAATAAACTCAAAATGGATGAAAGACCTCAATGTGAGACAGGAATCCATCAAAATCTTAGAGGAGAACATAGGCAGTAACCTTGACATCGGCCACAGCAACTTCTTTCAAGACATGTCCCCAAAGGCAAGGGAAACAAAAGCGAAAATGAACTTTTGGGACTTAATCAAGATAAAAAGCTTCTGCACAGCAAAGGAAACAGTTAACAAAACAAAGAGGCAACCCACAGAATGGGAGAAGATTTTTGCAAATGACACTCCAGACAACAGGCTGATACCCAAGATCTATAAAGAACTTCTCAAACTCAACACCCAAAAAACAAATAATCAAGTCAATAAATGGGCAGAAGACATGAACAGACACTTCTCTCTAGAAGACATACAAATGGCTAACAGACACATGAAAAATATTCATCATCATTAGCCATCAGGGAAATTCAAATCAAAACCACACTGAGATACCACCTTACACCAGTTAGAATGGCAAAAATTGATAAGGCAAGAAACAACAAATGTTGGAGAGGTTGTGGAGAAAGGGGAACCCTCTTACACTGTTGGTGGGAATGCAAGTTGGTACAGCCACTTTGGAAAACAATGTGGAGGTTCCTCAAAAAATTAAAAATAGAGCTACCCTATGACCCAGTAATTGCACTACTGGGTATTTACCCCAAAGACACAGATGTAGTGAAAAGAACGGCCATATGCACCCCAACCTTCATAACAGCAATGTCCACAATAGCCA
>NW_027801318.1:0-283 GCF_054177405.1 Leptonychotes weddellii | reverse complement strand
GGGGTCACTGGGGGCCGACCACTCGGAGGAGAGCTTGCGTCCACCATAGCATGCGTACCGGCCCCCGTGGGAGGGTCTCACAGAGCCCAGGTAGAAGTCTGCCCCAGAGAGCCCAGCCTGGGGCTGTCGGCCAAGAAGCTGGGGAGGGTCCCGTGCGCCCTCCTTGGACAGAGCGAATCTGTCGTAGCCGACATCAGAGCGACACTGGAGGGTCAGGCTCTGTCCAGAGGTCACGACAGGGCCCTGCTGGGTCAGGAGGGAGGGCTTCCCCAATGCACCTGGG
>NW_027801317.1:0-283 GCF_054177405.1 Leptonychotes weddellii | reverse complement strand
AGGGCATCTCGGCTCTTTCCACAGTTTGGCTATTGCAGACATTGCTGCTATGAACATTCACCCTCACTTTTTAATAAGAGCAATCTCCAAACTGAACGTGCCGAACATCTGGGAATGTCAAGAGCAGTCCTCCTTTCTTTTTCCTTCTCTCTCAAGAGTTTAAGGATTCTCAGGAAGACAGTGGAGACAACTGTATGAATTTGTACAATCTTCGAAAATGTAAATCATTTCACTCCTTGAGGGAAGGCTTTAACTGAGTAAAATCTTAGTTCACCTTATTCTA
>NW_027801316.1:0-283 GCF_054177405.1 Leptonychotes weddellii | reverse complement strand
CCTGGGTGGCTCAGTTGGTTAAGCGACTGCCTTCGGCTCAGGTCATGATCCTGGAGTCCCGGGATCGAGTCCCGCATCGGGCTCCCTGCTCGGCAGGGAGTCTGCTTCTCCCTCTGACCCTCCTCCCTCTCATGCTCTCTGTATCTCATTCTCTCTGTCTCAAATAAATAAATAAAATCTTTAAAAAAAAAAAAAGAAAGTGTGATGGAGATTATCTGTTATTGTTAGGGTTGAGAATGATTTCTTAAGACACAAAAAGTACAAATTGTGAAGGAAAAAATTG
>NW_027801315.1:0-283 GCF_054177405.1 Leptonychotes weddellii | reverse complement strand
TTGGAGACTCCACACCGAGTCAGGTGCCAGAGACAGAAACACTTGGTCACAGGCCAGGTGAGCATGGAGTGCAGCCAGAGACCGGGGAGATGGGAGCGATTGACTGCTTTTCTCTGGGGGCTCACTGAGGGTCAGGGCCCTGAGTTCTCGGCTTCCCTGGGGCGGAGATTGGGAGGCCGCCATTTTCACTCTCATCCTCCACAGCTGTACGGAAAGCTTGCAGGGAACAAAAGCTCCCGAGAGCGCACCCAAACAGTTTATTTAGCCCGGACAGGCAAGGGCA
>NW_027801314.1:0-283 GCF_054177405.1 Leptonychotes weddellii | reverse complement strand
TTTGGGGACCTGGGATTTGAAAAAAAGCTCCCCAGCAGGATGGCCACATCCCCTCTCCCACCAGCAGAATAAGGTAGTCCTTCTTTTTTTTTTTTTTTTTTTTTTTAAAGATTTTATTTATTTATTTTAGACAGAGAGAATGAGAGAGACAGAGAGCACATGAGAGGGCGGAGAGTCAGAGGGAGAAGCAGGCTCCCTGTTCAGCAGGGAGCCCGATGCGGGACTCGATCCCGGGACTCCGGGATCATGACCTGAGCCGGAGGCAGTCGCTTAACCAACTGAG
>NW_027801313.1:0-283 GCF_054177405.1 Leptonychotes weddellii | reverse complement strand
ATGTCAGGCTAGAACTGTGGATGGAGCAAAATTTTCTTTCAGAAATAAAGGCAAAATAAAGACATGTTTGAAAATAAAAGTTATGTGAGTGCACTACCCTCCCACCTAATCTGGGAAGTAATTAAAGATGCACTGTATGTAGAAGGAAAATGACCCAGAAAGGGGGCGTGAGGTTCCAGAAGGAATGATGTAAGTGGAAGTGGATCGACCTAAAGGGCATTGTCTGTTACCCCAGAGCCCAGAACAGTGTCCAGCACAGAGTTGGTGATTCATCAATTTTAAT
>NW_027801312.1:0-283 GCF_054177405.1 Leptonychotes weddellii | reverse complement strand
AATAAATCTTTATGAAAAACAGTTTAAATTTTTTTTAAACCTGCTTTAATCATGAGATACTAAAAGTTAAAAAAAAAATTAAATGTCCCAGTCAGGCTGTGTGACCTTGGGCATCTCAGGTGTCCTTCAGCCTCAGTCTCCTCATCTGTCTCCCCCCTGACTGCTATGTGGATTTAGCGAAGTGGTCTACAGAGGGCCCAGGAGCAGCTGTGGGCATGTCATATGGACATCTCACTTCTCTCCCAGGCTTTCCTTCCTCCTTGCTAGTTGTCAGCTCCAGCTT
>NW_027801311.1:0-283 GCF_054177405.1 Leptonychotes weddellii | reverse complement strand
ATTGTATGTATATACCATATTCTCTTTATTCATTATCTGTTGATGGACAGTTAGGTTGTTCCCAACCCTTGGCTGTTGTGAACAATACTGTAATAAACAATGGAGTGCCAATATCTTTTTGAGATCCTGTTTTCAATTCTTTTGGATAAATGTTCAGAAGTGAGATTGTACTTAAGGACAAATACTGCCCCATCACTTAGATGAGGATTTAAAGTAGTCCACTCATAAAAGCGGAAAGTACAATGGTGGTGGCCAGGGACTTCTGAGAGGTAAAAATGGGTTG
>NW_027801310.1:0-283 GCF_054177405.1 Leptonychotes weddellii | reverse complement strand
GTGAATGTGCTGTAAGTGTGGTGTGAGGTGTGGAATGAGTGTGGTGTGAATGTGGTGTGAGGTGGTGTGAGGTGAGGTGTGATGTGTGGCATGAGCGTGGCAGGAGGGGTGATGTGAGTGTGGCATGAGTTATGGTGTGAGTATGGTGTGACTGTGATGTGAGTATGGCATGACATGTGGTCTGATGGGTGGTATGACATAGAGTGTGAAGTGTGGTATGAGATATGGTGTGAATGTGGTGTGAGGGGTGGTAATGATGTGTGGTGTGAGTGTTGTATTAAGT
>NW_027801309.1:0-283 GCF_054177405.1 Leptonychotes weddellii | reverse complement strand
GGTTAAGCGACTGCCTTCGGCTCAGGTCATGATCCTGGAGTCCCGGGATCGAGTCCCGCATTGGGCTCCCTGCTCGGCGGGGAATCTGCTTCTCCCTCTGACCCTCCCCCATCTCATGCTCTCTCTCTCTCTCATTCTCTCTCTCAAATAAATAAATAAATAAAATCTTAAAAAAAAAAAAAAGATGAAGTCTTGGGGAAGAGTGTTCTAGGCACATGGAACAGCAAAGGACTTGATATAGGAATAAGGTCAGTGTGTTTGGAGGTGAGAAAAATGGCTAGTG
>NW_027801308.1:0-3024 GCF_054177405.1 Leptonychotes weddellii | reverse complement strand
AAAAGATTTTACTTATTTACTTGAGAGAGAGAGAGAGTGCATGCAAGCACAGGAGCAAGGGGGGAGGGGGAGGGGCAGAAGGAGAGGGAGAAGCAGACGCCCCGCTGAGCAGGGAGCCCAATGTGGGACTTGATCCCAGGACCCTGAGATCATGACCTGAGCTGAAGGCAGACCCTTAACCTACTGAGCCACCCAAGCGCCCCTATAATGCATCTTTTAAGTAACATCTTCATTTATTAAGATATGCGTTATAAATTTATGTGTAGAAGCTTTTGGGAAGAGACTTATGCTAAACTCATTAAAACTATACTGTGTACAAAAAAAAATGAGACTAGACAATGAAAAAAAATAGTATCATAGACTCCTTATGAGAGCCAAACTGGGAAGATAATCTAGCTAGTCCTTGCTGATAATGTCCTTTCACTGAGAGTAGTTATTTGTCAAATATAACAAGATTTTGATAAAAAATTCTGTGGAAGAGTCTTTTCTTGTACTGAGTTCCATTCAGATCTGATGAGCTTAGGGTAATTAAATAAATTACTTAGAGTAACACACTTATATGTAAATCATTGCCTCAAAAACAAAAATAGCCCCCAAAATACAGTTTCTTATTACTGGCAAAGGTTAAAAAGGGATACAACCCATTTTTTATTTTGTAGGAAATGATTCAATAGGCTCCAAATCACTGGGCCTGCAGGAGATATGATGTGATTTCATTAGACTTTGAGTGTGAAAATACAGAGCCACTACTGATTCACTCAGCTGGTATGGTGGGGAGGAATGGGGAACATCACTCCAGCAACATATAATTCACATTTTATCTTGATCTTTTCTATTGTTTTTCTAGTCTCTATTTCATTTATTTCTTCTCTAAACTTTATTATTTCCTTTGTCTGATAAATTAGGTCTTAGTTTGTTCTTCTAGTTTTTTGATGTGTAAAGTTAAGTTCTTTATCGAGATCTTTTTTCTTATTGTAGGTGTTTATCACACTAAACCTCGCTCTTAGAACTACTTTTGTTGCATCCCATAAATTTTGTTATGTTGTTTTTTTTGTTTTTTGAAAAGATAAACAAAATTGACAACTCTTAACTAGACTAAGAAAAAGACTCAAATAAAGAAAATTATAAATGAAAGAGAGGACATTATAATGGACACCACAGAAATACAAAGAACTGTGAGACTACTATGAAGAACTATACACCAATTAAACTTGGCAACCTAGAAAAAATGGAGAAATTCCTAGAAACATACAACCTACCATAACTGAATCATGAGGAAATAGAATATCCAAGCAGACCAATGATGAATAAAGAAACTGAATCAGCAAACTGCACTCAGCAGCACATTCAAAAGACTATATACCATAATCAAGTAAAATTTATCCCTTGAATGCAAGGATGTTTCAATTTGTGAATCAATAAATGTGATACACAACATTAACAAATTAAGAATAAAAATCATACAATCACCTCAATAGATGCATAAAAAGCATTTGACAAAAAGTCAACATTTTTTCATGATAAAGAAAACTCTCAAAAATTAGATGTAGAAGGAATGTACTTCAACATAAGGTTTATATCTGACATACCCACAGCTAACATCATACTCAATGTGAAAACATAAAATCTTTTTATCCAAGATCAAGAATAAGACAAGGGTGCCCACTCACACCGATTCTATTCACCACAGACTGGAAGTCCTAGCCAGAGCTATTAGGTGAATGAATGAATGAATGAATGGCATCCAAATCAGAAAGGAAGAAGAAAAATTGTCTCTATTTGCAGATAGCATGATATCATATATAGAGAACCCTAAATATGCTACCAAAAAACTTAGAACTAATAAATGAATTCAGTAAAGTTGCAGGATACAAAATCAATATACACAAATCTGTTGTATTACTATATACTAACAGTGAACTACCAGAAAGAGAAATTAAGAAAACAATCCTATTAACAATAGCACCAAAAAGAATAAAATATTTAGGGATAAATTTAACTAAGGAGGTGAATGATCTGTATACTTAGGACTATAAGATATTGAAAGCAATTAAAGAAGACACAGTAAATGTAAAGATATTCTATGTTCATAGATTAGAAGAATTCATATTACTCAATATCCATACTACTATAAGCAATCTACAGATTCAACGCAATCCCTATCAAAATCCCAATGGCATTTTCCACAGAAATAGAAAAAAATGAATCTAAAATTGGTACAGAACTACAAAAGACCCCAGGTAGCCAAACAACCTTAAAAAAGAATAAAACTTGAGGCATCACATTACCTGATTTCAAACTACAGTTGACCTTTGAACAACATGGGTTTGAACTGAATGGATCCACTTGTATGTAGATTTTTTGATCAATACATCACTGTAAGTGCATTTTCTCTTATGATTTTCTTAATAACATTTTTTCTCTAGCTTACTTTATTGTAAGAATGCAGTATATAATACATGTGACATAAAAAATATGTTTTAATTAACTGTTTATGTTATTGGTTAAGGTTTCTGGACCACAGTTGGCTACTTGTAGTTAAGTTCCATAAAAATGGTTAAAAATGGTAAGTTTTATGTTACGTGTATTCTGCCACAATAAAAATACAAAAATTAAAAAAAAAGAATAGCCCAGAAATAACCCCATGCACATACGGTCAATTAATATTGACAAAGGTGCCAAGAATACAAAACAGGGAAAGGTTAGTCTCATCAATAAATGATGTTGGAAAAACTGGATATCCACATGCAGAAGAATGAAATTGACTCATATCAAAGACCATGCACAAAAATCAATTCAAATGCATTAAAGACTTAGAAACCTAAGACTGAAACCATAAATCTCCAAGAATAAAACATAGAGGAAAGTATCTCTTTGGATATGACACCAAAAGCACAAGCCAACAAAATCAAAAATAAATAAGTAGGGTTACATCAAATTAAAAAGCTTTTGTATCACAAAGGAAACAATCAACAGAGTGAACAGGTAACACTAAAGGGTAGAAAATACTTGTAAGCCATATAT
>NW_027801307.1:0-283 GCF_054177405.1 Leptonychotes weddellii | reverse complement strand
GGAAGAAATAGAAAACCTGAACCCACCCATAACCAGCAAGGAAATTTAAGCAGTAATCAAAAAACTCCCAAAAAACAAGAATCTAGGGCCAGATGGCTTCCCAGTGTAAATCTACCAAACATTTAAAGAAAAAATAATACCTGTTCTTCTGAAGCTGTTTCAAAAAAAAAAAAAAAATAGAAATAGAAGGACAACTTCCAAACTCATTCTCTGAGGACAGCACTAAGTTTAATTACAAAATTAAAATCAGACAAAGTTTAATTACAGACAAATATACCCAATG
>NW_027801306.1:0-283 GCF_054177405.1 Leptonychotes weddellii | reverse complement strand
TTATTTGAGAGAGAGAATGAGAGACAGAGAGCACGAGAGGGAAGAGGGTCAGAGGGAGAAGCAGACCCCCCGCCGAGCAGCGAACCCGATGCGGGACTCGATCCCGGGACTCCAGGATCATGATCTGAGCCGAAGGCAGTCGTTCAACCAACTGAGCCACCCAGGCGCCCCACCCATACACTTTTAAGGTGCTATTTTCGTAAAGTGATCTGATGTTGATGGCAAATGGTTTTCTCCCACCCAGAATCTAGGCCAAAAGGGAAAAATCTCTTTGTAGTCTTAT
>NW_027801305.1:0-283 GCF_054177405.1 Leptonychotes weddellii | reverse complement strand
TTCAGTGAATCTGCATATGATATAAATGCTCCTATATTTGCATTAAAACTGGTATTCTGCAATATAAACAGTAAAATTCATGAAAATAATTTAGTTTTAATTTTTCTTTTTAGAATGGCACTAAATAGCAAAGTTTTAAAAGCATCATGGCAGGAACCCTTGGGTGGCTCAGTCAGTTAAGCATCTGCCTTCAGCTCAGATCATGATCCTGGGGTCCTGGGATCAAGCCCCGCGTCAGACTCTCTGCTTAGCGGGGAGTCTGCTTCTCCCTCTCTCTCTGCCC
>NW_027801304.1:0-283 GCF_054177405.1 Leptonychotes weddellii | reverse complement strand
TTTGGGATTTTGATAGTGTGTGGAATATGTAGAACACTTTAGGTAGTAAGGACGTCTTAATAACTTTAAATCTCTTACTCCATGAACACTGGATGTCTTTTCATTTATTTGTGTATTCTTGAATTTCTTTTAGCAGTGTTTTGTAGTTTTCAGTGTATGGGTCTTTTACCACCTTAGATAGGCTTATTCTTTTTTTTTTTATTATGTTAATCACCATACATTACATCATTAATTTTTGATGTAGTGTTCCATGATTCATTGTTTGCGTATAACACCCAGTGCT
>NW_027801303.1:0-283 GCF_054177405.1 Leptonychotes weddellii | reverse complement strand
GGTGGCTCAGTTGGTTAAGCAACTGCCTTCGGTTCAGGTCATGATCCCGGAGTCCTGGGATCGAGTCCCACATTGGGCTCCCGCCTCAGCGGGGAGTCTGCTTCTCCCTCTGACCCTCTCCCCTCTCATGCTGTTTCTCTGTCTCTCTCTCTTTCTCTCAAATAAATAAATAAATAAATAAAATCTTAAAAAAAAAAAAAGAATGTCTGAACTATAAGACAAATTCTTGCCTTATGTTTCTACAAAATAAAGCTAATTTGGTTCTAATGAAAGTGTAAACTGG
>NW_027801302.1:0-283 GCF_054177405.1 Leptonychotes weddellii | reverse complement strand
AAAGAGAGGGTGCCTGGGTGGCTCAGTTGGTTAAGCGACTGCCTTCGGCTCAGGTCATGATCCTGGAGTCCCGGGATCGAGTCCCGCATCGGGCTCCCTGCTCGGCAGGGAGTCTGCTTCTCCCTCTGACCCTCCTCCCTCTCATGCTCTCTGTCTCTCATTCTCTCTCTCGCAAATAAATTAAAAAAAAAAAAAAAAGTTATCTAAAAATTGATTAAGAAGTTGGCATTCTTGATTCAGTCTTTACCATTATAGCATTATTAATCATGATAGTTGTGGAAAT
>NW_027801301.1:0-283 GCF_054177405.1 Leptonychotes weddellii | reverse complement strand
AGTCTTGCCATTCATTGTGGAAAGGTAAATACAGGAACCTAATAGACAGTCATCAGCTAATGAGGGTTTACTTTAACTAACACAGTTCTTACTCTGTTCTTATTTAAAGATTAATCCCTGGTGAGTAGTTGGTGTTCTCTTGCACATTTTTTTAAAAGATCTATTTATTTATTTTAGAGATACAGAGAGAGAGAGAGAGAGAGTGTGTGTGAGTAGGGGGAGGGGCAAAGGGAAGGGAGGCAGACTCCCTGCTGAGCACGTGGGGGGGGGGGGAAGGGCTCCA
>NW_027801300.1:0-283 GCF_054177405.1 Leptonychotes weddellii | reverse complement strand
ATTTTGACTCTGCATCCCTGGACCATCCATGTCCAGGCATAGATGGGCTCATCACTCTCTGATGGCCTGGATGGTATTCCACAACGTGGCCACTGGGGTTTCCCTCCCATGACTGTGACTTCAGGGAAGGGCGGCTGGTTAGACCCCTCTGCTTCCGTGGGGAAGGTGTGTCCTGGGATCGTGTGACCAGAGGCACGCGGAGCGCTGGGCGGGACTTCTCTGAGGTACATCCAGCGTCTCCGCTGTGTCTGGTTTGTGTAATGGTGAAAGCATTCACGGTGAC
>NW_027801299.1:0-283 GCF_054177405.1 Leptonychotes weddellii | reverse complement strand
TTATTTGAGAGAGAGAATGAGAGACAGAGAGCACGAGAGGGAAGAGGGTCAGAGGGAGAAGCAGACCCCCCGCCGAGCAGCGAGCCCGATGCGGGACTCGATCCCGGGACTCCAGGATCATGATCTGAGCCGAAGGCAGTCGTTCAACCAACTGAGCCACCCAGGCGCCCCACCCATACACTTTTAAGGTGCTATTTTCGTAAAGTGATCTGATGTTGATGGCAAATGGTTTTCTCCCACCCAGAATCTAGGCCAAAAGGGAAAAATCTCTTTGTAGTCTTAT
>NW_027801298.1:0-283 GCF_054177405.1 Leptonychotes weddellii | reverse complement strand
TTTCTTCCATCTCCTGTTGAGTTTGTAGGTGTTCAGAATGGTTTGATCCCTATCCAGCTGAATTCCTGAGAGGAGACGAAATCTAGGTCTCCTACTCCTCCGCCATCTTGCTCCGCCCCCTATTTTACCATTTTAATAGGGTAATAGGTTTCTAGTGGTATTTCAGTGAGCTTTTGATTTGCATTTCTCTAGTGACTAATGATTTTGAACATTTTTTTCATGTGTTTATCAGCCACCATATGTCTTCTCTGGTGATTTAGCTGTTTAGATCTTTTGAGCCCTT
>NW_027801297.1:0-3024 GCF_054177405.1 Leptonychotes weddellii | reverse complement strand
GGCGCCTGGGTGGCTCAGTTGGTTAAGCGACTGCCTTCGGCTCAGGTCATGATCCTGGAGTCCCTGGATCGAGTCCCGCATCGGGCTCCCTGCTCGGCGGGGAGTCTGCTTCTCCCTCTGACCCTCCCCCCTCTCATGTGCTCTCTCTCTCTCATTCTCTCTGTCTCAAATAAATAAATAAAATCTTAAAAAAAAAAAAAAAAAAAGAAGCAGCTCCTCATAAGGTAACTATGAGGTCTGGAAATGAGCAACCTTGATACAAACATGAAATAGATATTCTATTTTACTACTTAGGATCTCGAGTGTCAAAATGCACAGACTGGGTAGACCGCCGAATAGAGGCCCCCGAAGGAATTGTTTCTTGAAAGGGATAAAAGGGGGAGAAAAGCCAAAAAAAAAAAAAAAGCTGGGTCAGACATTGCTGAGTACCAACAGAATCCAAGGAATAAACCTTCCCTCACCCATTCAGACCAACAGTGAGGAGGCCCATCGGGATCACAGAATATTTTAAGAGAAATTATATGATTATAGATTTATTTAATTAAATACCGGTATTAAGTATTCAATCGTTTTTAGCACAGACGAGCACTTAGCATAAATGACACTTTAGCATAAGTGTCATTAACTAACCAAGAATTGTCAAGAAGGTCTTTGAGGCCTGCTTTAATAATAGGCAAGAAATTATTTATAGTTATCATACCCATGATCTTGTAGGTACATGGTTATATTAATTTCTTGAGAATTGTTTATTAGCTCTTAAGGAGATATCACACCCCTGTGTTTGTTCATATAAACAAATAACTTACAAGTTCCTTTCTGGTCCCATAAATGGAGCAAAGCTAAGCTTCAGCCTAGCTCCTGTCCAGACCGTCACAAATGTCAAAATGATGGGGCCCAATTAAATGCTGTTTCACTGTATGTACTCCTGACACGTGGAGGAAAGGAGGACACATTTCTTACGATGCTATTGTGTTTTACAGAGCTACTGCATTCTGCAAACGAAACAGAATTTTACATCCTATTATGGATCACCAATTAGTCTGAAAAAAAAAAAAATCCTGCTTATTCTCAGAAGTGAGCTCTGTGTTTTGGTCTTATAGGTCCCCATGGATCTTTCTAGGTCAAGTCAGTTCATGGAAGAAGAGCATAATGGGTGGTGGAGGATGAAACCCCGGGAGCACTGGGCCAGATGCAGCACTGTGTGTCCCCTGCGGCCTGGATGAGGGGTGGTGGGGATGCTGGGCTGGGGGGTGCCAGGATGGGGGAGCTGGGGTGGGGGTGCGGGGGTGGTGGGGAATGAGAGCACGGGGCCAGATGCAGCACTGAGTGTCATTTGCTGCCACCCAATCAGTGCTCTTGAGGAGAGGGTGTCCACTTTTACCTCTGGGCCCAGCTGTCCCTTCCCTCAATCCACTTCCATCTTTGCCGATAGGTTCTAGATCTCGCCTTGCCTGCCCATGCTGCTTTGATTTCCTTCACCACCTGTCCCCTCCTTTCTCCTTTACAGTCAGATTGGGTTTGAGTTCCAGCTTGCAAATTACTCTCGTGTTGACCTTTGGGAAGTTCCCTTAAGATTCCTGAGCTACGGCTCCTTTATCTATGAAATGGAAGTAATAGGGTCTATCTCACAAAGTTATTGTGAATATTATTAAGATAATACATGTGGAATATGTCTGATTGAAGTGATTTAAGATTCACTTCCACAAACATGCAATACAGTGGCCTATAAACTTATGAATGGAAAGAGGCCATTTGTCCTCCAAGAATAATTCATTTTAACAAATGATATATATCATGTTAAGTATTCATGAGAATATCATTAGTCTATTGATTATGCCATGAATACACTGTTGAGTACCAAATGAATATATCAATTCATTATTTCAAATGATATATACCCTGTCTTTCACAAATATATCATAAGTATATCGAAGGTATCATTGAGACTCAAACATTTCTGCTCATTGCATCAAATGACAAACTCATATGAGCACAAGTGCAATTATTTCATCATAACAAAAAGAATATTCTAGATTACAAAAGACAAGCTTAGAATGGTATATTATTTGAGGAAATTCTTTTCAGTCTCCTTCAGCGAGCTCTAGAAATACTGATTTACCACTTTGTCCCAGATGATATTTATCTCAGATGTATTTTACTACTTTAGTATTTTGAATACTCTGAAACAGACCCAAATTTTCAACGTAAAACTAATTCTTCACGCAATCACTTTGCAATCTCTGATAGCTCATTTAAAATGGTTCTTTAGATCTTAAAACAACTTCAGAGAGGCAAAACTTCTTGGACATTTATGAATATAGATGCAAAAACCCTTAATAAAATCTGGCAACATGTAAAAAGGATTGTACATAATAACCAAGTGGAATATATCTCAGAAATGCAAGGTTGGTTTAACATCTGAAAATCAATTAATGGAATACATCATATCAATAGAAAAGGACCAAATACAAAAACAAAACACAATCATCTCAGATGCAGAAAAAGCACTGGACAAAATCCAATGCTCTTTCATAATAAAAACTCTTTACAAAACTACAGATAAGAGGAAATATCCTCACCTGATAAAGACCATCTATGAAAAACTCACAGCTATCATTTTATGTAATGGTGAAGGACTGAATCCTTCCCTGCTAGGATTGGAAACAAGAGAATAATATCACTCACAACTTCTATTGTGCTAGAGGTTCTAGCCATGACAATTAGGTAAGAAAAAGAAGTAAAAGGCACTCAAGACTGGAAAGGAAGAAATGAAATTCTCTCTCTTTCCAGATGACATGATCTTTTATATATATATGCATGAAATCCCCTAAAAAAAACTACTAGAATAAATGAGTTCAGCAAGACTGCAGGGTATAAAATCAACATACAAAAATCAATTGTAGGGGGGCGGAGCAAGATGGCGGAGGAGTAGGAGACCTGGATTTCGTCTCCTCTCAGGAATTCAGCTGGATAGGGATCAAACCATTCTGAACACCTACAAACTCAACAGGAGATTGAAGAAAA
>NW_027801296.1:0-283 GCF_054177405.1 Leptonychotes weddellii | reverse complement strand
AAGCCCTCAACACCCTCTCGAGGTACCTTCTCCCCTATCACGCCCCTTCTGTTCTGGGGATGGATTCTGAGCACCAGAGCCTATCAGACAGACCACTTTTTCCCCTCCCATCAAATCTCCAGGCCCAACTGGTCTGATGGCTACCAGAGCTCAGGTTTAGAGGAACTGTGGCTTAAAGCTGATGTCTCCTCCCCAACTGGACTCTTACCTACAAACTTCTGGGGGGTGGAGCGCTTGCGTTTGGTGAGGCTGTTGGCCAGCCGATCAATGAAAGTTGGCCGCT
>NW_027801295.1:0-283 GCF_054177405.1 Leptonychotes weddellii | reverse complement strand
TTATCTAGGGCGCCTGGGTGGCTCAGTTGGTTAAGCGACTGCCTTCGGCTCAGGTCATGATCCTGGAGTCCCGGGATCGAGTCTCGCATCGGGCTCCCTGCTCGGCAGGGAGTCTGCTTCTCCCTCTGACCCTCCTCCCTCTCATGCTCTCTGTCTCTCATTCTCTCTCTCGCAAATAAATTAAAAAAAAAAAAAAAAGTTATCTAAAAATTGATTAAGAAGTTGGCATTCTTGATTCAGTCTTTACCATTATAGCATTATTAATCATGATAGTTGTGGAAAT
>NW_027801294.1:0-283 GCF_054177405.1 Leptonychotes weddellii | reverse complement strand
AATTCAGCTAGATAGGGACCAAACCATTCTGAACACCTACAAACTCAACAGGAGATCGAAGAAAAGAATAGCAACAACTCTCTGAACAGAAAAGTGACCACCTTCTGGAGGGTAGAAGGACAAGTGAATCCGAGGCGATATTCGGGAAGATAGACGGCGGGGGAGGGGGCCTCCGTCAGCCGCTTCTGGCAAGTGATAAGAGTAGCAGAGCAGAAAATCAGAACTTTTAGAAGTCGGCTCTGCTGAGGGACGTCGCTCCAGTGGCTAAGCGGGGGGTGGAACC
>NW_027801293.1:0-283 GCF_054177405.1 Leptonychotes weddellii | reverse complement strand
TCAGTATTGTAGGTTATGTCTTAAGTGATAGTTTAAATTCTATTGATTAGATTAATTGGTTGTGATTCTAATTGTCTCTTGTGGTTTTCCTTATGCTTATATCTAATTTCTGCATCCCCAAAGAGGGCTCTGGAATTGGAATATAAAAACATGGAGAAGGGGGCGCCTGGGTGGCTCAGTTGGTTAAGCGACTGCCTTCGGCTCAGGTCATGATCCTGGAGTCCCTGGATCGAGTCCCGCATCGGGCTCCCTGCTCGGCAGGGAGTCTGCTTTGCGCTCTGAC
>NW_027801292.1:0-283 GCF_054177405.1 Leptonychotes weddellii | reverse complement strand
CCAATCTTGGACACCAGCCAGCGTCAGTCATGTGCTGAGAGCTGTTCACAGACGACGTGAATCCGTAATCGTCAGCGCTGGCTGAGTGCTGGCCCGGTGACACGCACTCTCTGACCATTCTGCCCGCTCCTAACGCACCGGGTCCTCGTGGACTGTCTGTGAGGTGGGGATCGTTGTGCCCACTTTACAGATCAGTAGAAGGAGCCAGAAAGGCTGACTCTCCAGGCCGCACAGCCGGGAGCCCCGGAGTCAGGACTCAGCCCAGGGAACGTGCTCCAGGGCC
>NW_027801291.1:0-283 GCF_054177405.1 Leptonychotes weddellii | reverse complement strand
ATGTTGTTTGTTGACATTCTCATTTTCTGAATTCAACAGTACATCATTAGTGTGGTTTCTGGGTAATTTTCATGAAGTGGTAATAATATAACACTTTCTGAAACCACTGGATTAACTGACCCAGAGTAATCTCAGCATCCCTGGTAAGTAGCTGTATCAGTTCTACTGATAGGACCCTAACGACTTGAAAGGCAAAGAGAGGCTGCACATATGTTAGTGGTTAGGGACTGCATATTCCTTCTGGAATCAGATTCTTTCTCTTTCTTTCTTTCTTTCTTTCTTT
>NW_027801290.1:0-283 GCF_054177405.1 Leptonychotes weddellii | reverse complement strand
TGGCTGACAGATAGAGCCCACCTGCACATGCCCCAGGATCTGGGGTAAAATAAAATCAAATATATTCAATGACTTTAAGTATATGTAGGGGGTTTGGCCACCACCCCCCATGATCGAAATGACATTTCCATCACCCACAGAGAAAACCCCTTTCCCACCAGCAGTCAGGCCAGTGTCCCCTGCACTCAGCCCTCTGTGGTCCCCAATTCCCTCCGGTCTGCAGTGAGTTCCCTACTGTGCCCATTTCGCAGGGACTGAACCCCAGAACATTTGTCCTTGTCAG
>NW_027801289.1:0-283 GCF_054177405.1 Leptonychotes weddellii | reverse complement strand
GAGGGGAGGGGGGTGGGGGGTTGGGTTAGCCTGGTGGTGGGTATTAAAGAGGGCACGTACTGCATGGAGCACTGGGTGTTATATGCAAACAATGAATCATGGAACACTACATCAAAAACTAATGATGTAATGCATGGTGATTAACATAGCATAATAAAATTAAAAAAAAAAAAAGAAAGATCTCTCAAACAACAATGCCAACAGTGAATCTAAAGAAGCACTAGAGGCAAGGCAATGGTGAGAAGGCTTGATGGGGACTTCTGAGCCAGTGCCTGTGGAAACA
>NW_027801288.1:0-283 GCF_054177405.1 Leptonychotes weddellii | reverse complement strand
TCAGTATTGTAGGTTATGTCTTAAGTGATAGTTTAAATTCTATTGATTAGATTAATTGGTTGTGATTCTAATTGTCTCTTGTGATTTTCCTTATGCTTATATCTAATTTCTGCATCCCCAAAGAGGGCTCTGGAATTGGAATATAAAAACATGGAGAAGGGGGCGCCTGGGTGGCTCAGTTGGTTAAGCGACTGCCTTCGGCTCAGGTCATGATCCTGGAGTCCCTGGATCGAGTCCCGCATCGGGCTCCCTGCTCGGCAGGGAGTCTGCTTTGCGCTCTGAC
>NW_027801287.1:0-283 GCF_054177405.1 Leptonychotes weddellii | reverse complement strand
ATCATAATTTAAAAAAATGCTTTGAAGAGTAAAATATCTTTCTCCTTTGGAGACTTTATTCTGGTCACTGCTTCCTGAACACTACCCCCCCCCCAAAAGACCCATATCAATGTCGATTGAATATGAATAAAATAATACCAATTATATGGATTTTCCCATAAATTTTAGTTGTAAATTTTTTGAGCTGTAAAGTTTTGACCAAAAAACGCATAAAACTCTAGAAAAACTATTGGAAATATTAAAGATAACACTTTCCATAAGCTAGTCATTACTGAGTATAGCA
>NW_027801286.1:0-3025 GCF_054177405.1 Leptonychotes weddellii | reverse complement strand
GGCTAAAATTAACAAGTCAAGAAACGACAGATGTTGGCGGGGATGCCGAGAAAGGGGATCCTCCTACACTGTTGGTGGGAATGCAAGTTGGTGCAGCCACTCTCGAAAATAGTATGGAGGTTCCTCAAAAAGTTGAAAATAGAGCTACCCTATGACCCAGCAATTGCACTACTGGGTATTTACCCCTAAGACACAAATGTAGTGATCCAAAGGGGCATGTACACCCCAATGTTTATAGCCTTAATATCCACAATAGCCAAACTATGGAAAGAGCCTAGATGTCCATCAACAGATGAATGGATAAAAAAGATGTGGTACACATACACACATACACACACACACACACACACACACACACACACACACACACAATGAAATATTATGCAGCCATCAAAAATGAAATCTTGCCATTTGCCTTGACGTGGATGGAACTAGACGGTAGTATGCTAAGTGAAATAAGTCAATCAGAGAAAGACAAGTATCATATGATCTTACTTATTTGTGGAATTTGACAAACAAGACAAAGGATCATAGGGGAAGGGAGGGAAGAATGAAAGAAGACAAAACCATAGAGGGAGACAAACCATAAGAGACTCTTAATCTCAGGAAACAAACTGAGGGTTGCTGGAGTGGAGGGGTTGGAGGAGGGATGGCTGTGTGATGGACATTGGGGAGGGTATGTACCTTGGTGAGTGCTGTGAATTGTGTAAGACTGATGAATCACAGAACTCTACCCCTGAAACAAATAATACATTATATGTTAAAAAAAAAAAAAATAGAGCCATTCATTCCTGCATGTACTGAAAGCTTATGATAAGGTCTGTAATTTCTAGAATTTTTTTTGTCATGATGATTTGCAACTCTTAATGAAAATAATTTATATAACCCTGTGCTAAATGTTCCTTCCCTAGAGCACTCTCTTCTTGTTGAAGATTGTATATCCTGGACAGCTGTCCTAACTTGGGCTCATACAGAACTCTCCATTTTTTTAATTAAAAAAAGTTTTATTCATTTTTATCAACAGAATTAACAGTGAATTAGTCACTGTATAAGGAAAGAGTAGTGAACATGAAGGCAGAGTGATAGAATCTATCCAAAATAAGAGAAAAATTCTGGAAAAATAAACAGCAGCATTGTGTTGTGGACAGATCAAGAAAATTAGTATTTGTGTAAGAGGAGTTTCAAAAGGAGATAGAAAGAGGAAGAGACATTTGAAAAAATAATTGCTAAAATTTTTCCAAATTGAAGAAGGGTATAAACCCACAGATTCAAGAAGCTCAATGCAATATGAGCAGAAGAAACGTGGAGAAAAACTATACAACAAAGCTAACGATAATTAAATTGCTTAAAATTAGCAATAGATAAAAATCTTAAAGTAACCAGAGGAGACATGTTATATACAAAAGGACAAGGATAAGAATGACAGTAGATAATCATTAAAATATATATATATAGGCGAGAAGGCATTGTAGCATATCTTTAAAGCAATGATAGAAAAAAGTCAATTTAAAATTTACAGCCAACAAAATATCCTTGAAAAAAGAATTTGAATTAATTAAAGACTTTTTCAGGTAAACAAAACCTAAAAAAATTCATCACAGAATTGCGTTTCAGTAAGTAATAAAAGAAGCCATTTATGCAGAAGAATATGATACTTTATTGAAATCTGGTTCTACACAAAGGTATGATGAGCAACTGAAATGGTGATTACTTGGATAAAAATGAGTATTTAAACTTGTTTAAAAGATAATTATCTGTTTAAAGCAAAATGTGGTAACAGTGTAGTGTGAGGTTTATGATATAGGTAAATGTAAAGTCTATGACAATAAAAACGCAAAGGCCAAGAGAAGAGAAATGGAAGTGTATTTTGTAAGCTACATTATATGTGAAGTGACATAATATTATTGAGTGTAGATGGTAAGAAGTTAAATGTGTACAAGGTAAACCCCAAAAGTACTCTAAAATAACACAGAATGAGTTGTAGCAAATAAGACAAACAAAAAGGATGTAAAGGGACTTATAAAAAATACTTAATCCAAAACAAAACAGAAAACTAACAAAAAAAAAGGAAACAGAAGAAACTACACAAACAGAGAACAAGGAGAAAATAAAGAGATTTAAACATTCAATTCTGAATAATGATACTGAATATAAATGATGCAAATATTCCAGCAAAAAACAAAACAAAACACACAGATGGTCGGGATTGGATTAAAAAATAAGACCCAATAATTAATTTCTTCCTACATGAAACCCATTTAAATATTAAGACAAATATAGGTTAAAGTGAAGAATGAAATGTATACCATGCTACCATGAATCAAAATAAAGGCAGAAGGCCTATATTACTATGAAATGAAGTTGATTTCAGAGCAAGAAATGTTGCCAAGGATTTTGGTGGTCATTTTATAATGAAAGAGAAAGCATAAATGCTGTCAATGACAGAGCTATGAAAATTATGAAGCAAAATCAAACAGAACTTCAAGAATAAACCTTCAATTATAGTGAGTTTTCCACAACCTTTTCCAGTAGTTGATAGAAAACATAAAAAAATCAGCAACAATGTAGAAGATTCGAACAATGTTAAGCACCCACTTGAACTGATATTGATGGAACAATACACGAACAGGGCAGAGTGTACTTTTCTCTCAATTAGTTAAAAATTTTTGCCAAAAAAGACAATATTCTTGGCCATAAAACAAACCTTAATCAATTTAAATCGATTCAAGCCATACAAAGTAGGTTCTTTCATCCTAATGGAATAAAATCAGAAATGAATAGGGGCACCTGGGTGGCTCAGTCGTTAAGCGTCTGTCTTCCGCTCAGGTCATGATCCCAGGGTCCTGGGATGGAGCCCCACATCGGGCTCCCTGCTTGGCAGGAAGCCTGCTTCTCCCTCCCCCACTCCCTCTGCTTGTGTTCCCTCTGTCGCTGTGTCTCTCTCTGTCAAATAAATAAATAAAATCTTTAAAAAAAAAAAAAGGAGGGGCGCCTGGGTGGCTCAGTTCGTTGGGCGACTGCCTTC
>NW_027801285.1:0-283 GCF_054177405.1 Leptonychotes weddellii | reverse complement strand
CTTTCTTTCTTTTTCCTTTCTTTCTTTCTTTCTTTCTTCCTTTCTTCCTTCTTTCTTTCCTTCTTTCTTTCTTTCTTTCTTTCTTTCTTTCTTTCTTTCTTTCTTTCTTTCCTACAACTTTCAATATACAATTGTCAGGAAGGGGGAAAAGAGAAATAAAAGTTGGAATCACACTAAATAAAATCTTATTCTGCAATTGGTAAATGGCAAATTTACCTTTATGATTCTCTTCTACGACCCATTCATTTAGTCTGCAACTCGAGTTGCTGATAAAAGCTCTTTG
>NW_027801284.1:0-283 GCF_054177405.1 Leptonychotes weddellii | reverse complement strand
ATCAACTCTTTGTTTTTAAATCTTTTTTTAACTTTACATTTACATTTTGTAGATATTCCTTCATTTGGGGCTTACTTTCACTGCATTCAGTTCTATTTTTGTATATATATATAAGTTTTGCTTTCTTTACAATTTTGGGATTTAGTGTCTTCTAACAAACAGAACAAAATACACCTCGGACTAAGTGTATCACCCTGTTTTGTCCACCTGGGAGATTATATTCTCTCCTTCCCCCCCTTTTTTTTTGGTTTCTGACCTCTTCGGATTGTCTATTTCACTTGGG
>NW_027801283.1:0-283 GCF_054177405.1 Leptonychotes weddellii | reverse complement strand
TGGAACACTTCATCTAGAACTAATGATGTAATGTATGGGGATTAACATAAGAATAAAAAAAAAAAAAAAGAAACAAAGAGTCTTTGGTTGCTTTGCCTGTCCCCTGCCTTATGCCAACAGCACCCAGCATGAAGAGCCTAATTGAACATGGAATTATTTAGCAGGTCCTGGAAATTTAGCTTGTCTGGAGGCTTGGGTTTAACTGGAATTGTCTGCATTAAGCCTGCTGAGTATATAGACCCTTGGTTTCAAAATGGGTCCAAGAATAACCACATTCAAGCAT
>NW_027801282.1:0-283 GCF_054177405.1 Leptonychotes weddellii | reverse complement strand
CATTTAAAATTATGGACGCTGACCTAAACAGGGGGTGGCATCACTTCTATTTTTGTCTGTTTGACTGTTATGTTTTTCCCATTTAATTCTCATTGCCTCTGGGTTTTATATGTTGGTGTTTGACATAAATCTATTTACCAGTGCTTTCCAATATGTTTATGTATCGGATTGATAAAGCAAGTCTTTCCTTCCCTAATTTGGGGAAGGAAACAGCCATCAAAATCCAGGAGGCACAGAGAACCCCTCTCAAAATCAATAAAAATAGGTCAACACCCTGACATCT
>NW_027801281.1:0-283 GCF_054177405.1 Leptonychotes weddellii | reverse complement strand
AAGCCCTCAACACCCTCTCGAGGTACCTTCTCCCCTATCACGCCCCTTCTGTTCTGGGGATGGATTCTGAGCACCAGAGCCTACCAGACAGACCACTTTTTCCCCTCCCATCAAATCTCCAGGCCCAACTGGTCTGATGGCTACCAGAGCTCAGGTTTAGAGGAACTGTGGCTTAAAGCTGATGTCTCCTCCCCAACTGGACTCTTACCTACAAACTTCTGGGGGGTGGAGCGCTTGCGTTTGGTGAGGCTGTTGGCCAGCCGATCAATGAAAGTTGGCCGCT
>NW_027801280.1:0-283 GCF_054177405.1 Leptonychotes weddellii | reverse complement strand
GAGGGGAGGGGGGTGGGGGGTTGGGTTAGCCTGGTGGTGGGTATTAAAGAGGGCACGTACTGCATGGAGCACTGGGTGTTATACGCAAACAATGAATCATGGAACACTACATCAAAAACTAATGATGTAATGCATGGTGATTAACATAGCATAATAAAATTAAAAAAAAAAAAAGAAAGATCTCTCAAACAACAATGCCAACAGTGAATCTAAAGAAGCACTAGAGGCAAGGCAATGGTGAGAAGGCTTGATGGGGACTTCTGAGCCAGTGCCTGTGGAAACA
>NW_027801279.1:0-283 GCF_054177405.1 Leptonychotes weddellii | reverse complement strand
GTCATGATCCTGGGGTCCTGGGATCGAGCCCCGCATCGGGCTCCCTGCTCTGCGGGAAGCCTGCTTCTCCCTCTTCCACTCCCCCTGCTTGTGTTACCTCTCTCGCTGTCTCTCACTCTCTGTCAATTAAATAAATAAAAATTAAAAAAATAATAAAATGCCATGTAAATGTCAAATATTTTACAAGCATTTTTTTTTAATCCCCTACATTACATCATTAGTTTTAGATGTAGTGTTCCATGATTCATTGTTTGTGCATAACACCCAGTGCTCCATGTAGAAC
>NW_027801278.1:0-283 GCF_054177405.1 Leptonychotes weddellii | reverse complement strand
GCCACCGCAAGGGTGCCCAGCGGGCAGGGGTGACGTCAGCTGTGCCTCCACAGACCGGTTTTGAGGGACACAGCTGCACAGCCCCTGGTTGCTCTTGCCTCCTCCAACCACACAGTAGCCCTCCAAAAATTCGTTTTCTTTTTTTTCTGCATTTCAGTTTATTATGTTATGTTAACCCCCATACATTACATCATTAGTTTTTGATGTAGTGGTCCACGATTCATTGCTTGCGTGTAACACCTAGTACTCCACTCAAGGTTACTGTTGGTTGGAACCAACAACA
>NW_027801277.1:0-283 GCF_054177405.1 Leptonychotes weddellii | reverse complement strand
TTTAAGATTTTTATTTATTTATTCATGAGAAAAAGAGAGAGAGAGGCAGAGGGAGAAACTGGCTCCCTGCTATGCAGGGAGCCTGATGTGGGACTCCATCCCAGGACCCGGAGGTCATGACCTGAGCCAAAGGCAGAGGCTTAACTGACTGAGCCATCCAGGTGCCCTAAAGAAATACTTTTAAGAATATCCTAACAACTCACAGCAATCAGACAACAAAAAGAAATCAAAGGCATCCAAATTGGCAAAGAAGAAGTCAAACTCTCACTCTTTGCAGATGATA
>NW_027801276.1:0-283 GCF_054177405.1 Leptonychotes weddellii | reverse complement strand
TTTGCATATATTGCTGTATATTTGAGTATTCTTAGTATTGATTCTAAGAACAAAAGCTTATGGGACGTTCAGCAAATGACAAAGTTTCTAAAAATCTTAGATTCGATCTTAGTTCGATTCTCTGGTTTTAAATAAATGGCTTTTTGATTTTTCCAATTAACCACTTGATTCTTTTTAATAAGAAAGAATTTGATTTTTTGACAATTTACTGACAGTTTAATAAGTAACTTTAATTTCTTACAATAGGAAAATGATTTTAAATACATAAAAACAATTGTTTTTC
>NW_027801275.1:0-3025 GCF_054177405.1 Leptonychotes weddellii | reverse complement strand
CTTCTCGCTAGACACCTCTCAAAAGGCAAGGGAAGCAAAGGCAAAAATGAACTATTGGGATTTCATCAAGATAAAAAGTTTTTGCACAGCGAAGGAAAGAGTCGACGAAACCAAAAGACAACCGACAGAACGGGAGAAGATATTTGCAAATGACTTATCAGATAAAGGGCTAGTATCCAAAATCTATAAAGAACTTATCAAACTCAACACCCAAAGAACAAATAATTCAATCAAGAGATGGGCAGAAGACATGAACAGACATTTCTGCAAAGAAGACATCCAAATGGCCAACAGACACATGAAAAAGTGTTCAACATCACTGGGCATCAGGGAAATACAAATCAAAACCACAATGAGATACCACCTCAAACCAGTCAGAATGGCTAAAATTAGCAAGTCAGGAAACAACAGATGTTGGCGAGGATGCAGAGAAAGGGGAACCCTCTTACACTGTTGGTGGGAATGCAAGCTGGTGCAGCCACTCTGGAGAACAGTATGGAGGTTCCCCAAAAAGTTGAAGATAGAACTACCCTACAATCCAGCAATTGATGTACTAGGTATTTATCCCAAAGATACAAATGTAGTGATCCGAAGGGGCCCATGCACCCCAATGTTTATAGCAGCAATGTCCACAACAGCCAAACTGTGGAAAGAGCCCAGATGTCCATCGACAGGTGAATGGATAAAGAAGATGTGGTATATATACAATGGAATACTACTCAGCCATCAAAAAGAATGAGATCTTACCATTTGCAATAACATGGATGGAAATATAGGGTATTGTGCTGAGCGAAGTAAGATAATAAAAATCAGAGAAAGATAATTATCATATGATCTCACTCTAACGTGGAATTTAAGAAACAAAATAGAGGATCATTGGGGAAGGGAGGAAAAAATAACACAAGACAAAATCAGAGGAAACAAGCCATAAGAGACTCTTAACCATAGGAAACAAACTGAAAGTTGCTGGAGGTGAGGGGAGTAGGGGCATGGGGTAACTGGATGATGAACATTAAGGAGGGCACATGATGTAATGAGCACTGTGTGTTACATAAGACTGATGAATCATTGAAGTGTACCTCTGAAACTATTAATATGCTGTATGTCAATTAACTGAATTTAAATTAAAAAAATAACATTGAAAAAATGATTTAAACACTCCAATTAAAATAGAGATTATTAAAATAAATACAAAAATATCACCCAACTCTATGTGGTTTACAAAAACTTCAAATATGTGATATAGGAATGTTAAAAGTAAAAGGATAGAAAATATATACCATGTAAGCACTAATCAAAAGAAAACTGGAGTTATATTAGAATCAGAACAAGTAAGCTTCAGAGAAAAGAAAATTACCAGTGATTACATACATACTACATAATGATAAAGAGTCAATTCACAAAGAAGAGAAAACTCTCCTGGGGTGCCTGGGTGGCACAATTGGTTAAGCATCCAACTCTTGGTTTCAGCTCAGATCGTGATCTCAGGGTCATGGGAATGAGCTCTGCAGGGGGCTCCATACTCAGCGTGGAGTCTGCTTGAGTTTCTCCCTCTCTTTCTGCCCCTAGCCCCCACATGTTTTTTTTTCTCTCTCTCTCTCAAATAAATTAATAAGTCTTAATAAAAAGATATAACTATCCTAAATGTGAGTTCACCTAGTAACAGAGCTTCAAAATGCATGAAACAAAACCTGACAAAACTGAAAGGAGAAATAGACTAATCCACAATTATATTTGGAGACAATATTCCTTTCTCCATAATAGAACTGGTAAAAAATTAGCAAAGATACAGAAGAAATGAATAACATAAATTAGTAGAATCATGCATGAGAGTGGGTATGTGATTACTAGTAATATCTATGTAAGAAAAAAAATTAATGAAAAAATTCTAAACCAAAGACAAAATTAGAATTCAAAATAAACTTTGAAACTTTCAGGTAATGACAGCAAACTGAACAGCCTTCAAAAACCCCATTAAAACTAAAAGAATTTTAAAACATCATAAATCCATAATAATAAAAAGAACAGATGAAAAAAACAACTGCAATTAAATTTTGGAAGCTGGAATGTTGATGAACTTAGTAGACCTGAAAAGGCTGAACCATAAAGTAGAATGTGGAAAGCCAAGAAGCAACCCAATTCATAACACAAAACCTCCAAATGCTCATAAGTTAGTAGCATTTAGATACCTCTAAAAGTGAGGGTAAGAATGAAGCTAAAAATAAAGAATTGGATAAAAGTCCATTTAAGTAGTGGTTTGATACCTAGATTCCCTTCATACAACCAGATGGTTCATTTTTCTCCCACTCCAGCAGGAGACTGACAATTTATCAGAGAGGGTTAAACACAGGATCTCTGGAATTATGGAATACTAAACACAATAGAGGGTAGGAGTATTATATGGAAAAATAGCAGGGGGGTTACACTGAATAATGGGAACTCCAGTCTTTTGTCTCATTTAGCACCTAGAAGTTTAGTAAGCAAGGCTATACCTCCAGGAAGGATATAAGAAACTTCTTTGAACACTCCGACCGTCAAAAGGAAAAATATCCTAAAGATAGTGATATCAAGGGTTTTCTATGCAAAGAACCCAGCCAGATCACCCTCTAGCAGGGTTTTTCAAACTCAGCAGTACTAGCATTTGGAGATGGATAATTCTTTTTTGAGGGGGGGCTGTCCTGTGTATTGTAGGATATTTAGAAGCACCCCTGGCCTCTCATCACCTGATGCCAGTAACACAGATTGTGATGACCACATATGTCTCCAAATGCTGCCACATGTTCCTGGGGGAGGGAGGAAGGAGGGAAAAAAAAAATCCCCAAATCACCTCTGGTTAAGAACCACTATTCCACAGCTCATAGTCAGCTAGTTCCACCCTCAATCTCAGAGCTTCCAAATAGCTTTTTAGCTTACCATTCTCAAATCCGAGAACAGAGCAATTTTTGGAAATTTAAAAACTACAAGTGAAAAACTAAATAGAAGCATTGGAAGATAAATTTAAGGAAATCTCTCAGGAAGCATAACA
>NW_027801274.1:0-283 GCF_054177405.1 Leptonychotes weddellii | reverse complement strand
CTTTTCTTTTTCAACATTCCTCTGGCTATTTGGGGTCTTTTCTGGTTCCATACAAATTTTAAGATTATTTGTTTCATTTCTTTGAAAAAACTTGATGGTATTTTGATGGGGATTGCATTAAATGTGTAGATTGCTCTAGGGGGCATAGACATTTTCACAATATTTGTTCTTCCAAATCCATGAGCATGGAATGTTTTTCCATTTCTTTGTGTCTTCCTCAATTTCTTTCACGAGTATTCTGTAGTTTTCTGAGTACAGATTCTTTGCCTCTTTGGTTAGATTT
>NW_027801273.1:0-283 GCF_054177405.1 Leptonychotes weddellii | reverse complement strand
GTAACTGAAGAAAAATGATGGAAGAGAGCGGAATAGAGACAACCCCCCCGGGGACCCCTCCACCGCACCCCGCGGGACTGGCCTCAGCTGCTGTGGCTTCCACCCCGCTGCCTTTAGGTATGTGGCCGTGATGGCACCTCGTGTGTCTGGAGGGTAGGAACGACACCGTTAACTTTTCTCAGAGTCAATTAAAAGAAAAATACATAGATGAAAACATCTCTGATCTTTTGCCAGGATGAAGGGAAGTGACCTTTTTTATTTAAGCCTAAAAGTATATTTTGCT
>NW_027801272.1:0-283 GCF_054177405.1 Leptonychotes weddellii | reverse complement strand
TTGGGCAACCAGAAGTTCTAATCCACGGGTGGACACAAGACCATTTAGGGATTCAATGATGCCCTGTTTTTTTTTTTTTTTTTAAATATTAAAACAGCGTTTATTTGTTAATGTAACATAGGAAATTAAAGCAAGTTACACTATCTTTAAAAACACAGCTAATGCGTTTTAAGGGAAACCCTTCCCTCCCCACCCCCCCATCCCCGCATGAATTCAGAATCTAAGAGAAGAAGTAACCATAAAACAAAGTTTTGTGGAATCCTTCATCCAAGAGTGCTTACAT
>NW_027801271.1:0-283 GCF_054177405.1 Leptonychotes weddellii | reverse complement strand
ACGAATAGATTCTGGGCAAACGCCGAGAGAGAAGAAAAAGGAAAGGAATTGCATTCTTTTTTTTTAAAATTTTTGCCTGAGGCCATTTTTTTTTAAAGATTTTATTTATTTATTTGAGAGAGAGAGACACAGCGAGAGAGGGAACACAAGCAGGGGGAGTGGGAGAGGGAGAAGCAGGCTCCCCGCAGAGCAGGGAGCCAGATGTGGGACTCGATCCCAGGACCCTGGGATCATGACCTGAGCCGAAGGCAGTCGCTCAACTGACTGAGCCACCCAGGCGCCC
>NW_027801270.1:0-283 GCF_054177405.1 Leptonychotes weddellii | reverse complement strand
GAGGGGAGGGGGGTGGGGGGTTGGGTTAGCCTGGTGGTGGGTATTAAAGAGGGCACGTACTGCATGGAGCACTGGGTGTTATATGCAAACAATGAATCATGGAACACTACATCAAAAACTAATGATGTAATGCATGGTGATTAACATAGCATAATAAAATTAAAAAAAAAAAAGAAAGATCTCTCAAACAACAATGCCAACAGTGAATCTAAAGAAGCAGTAGAGGCAAGGCAATGGTGAGAAGGCTTGATGGGGACTTCTGAGCCAGTGCCTGTGGAAACAG
>NW_027801269.1:0-283 GCF_054177405.1 Leptonychotes weddellii | reverse complement strand
CAACCCCCATTCTCCCGGTGAGGACGCTGAGGCCCCATGCTGACACACAGGCAGGATCCTAATGCAGAATCCATCTCAGAGCCACCCTTTAAAGGACATGCGGTCACAGCCCCCTCTTCCTCTGTGTCCATGGAAACAGATGGCCTCAGCCGCACCCCACCCTCCCCGCCAGCGCCCAGCAAACCCAGGGAGCAGAGCTGATTCATCCACGTCGAGCAAGGTGAGCCTCCTAGAGTCTGTTTCCACAAGGCGGCTTCTCGGGCGTCAACCCGGGTGTGAGTAA
>NW_027801268.1:0-283 GCF_054177405.1 Leptonychotes weddellii | reverse complement strand
TCCCCCACACTCCATTCAGGAAATGCCCAGAATCTACTCACCCATGCAAACACTAGCCCAAGAAAAGCAGGCCTATTCCTTCATTGCTCTTTTATGACCTTAACGCTCCTATCAATTTATGCCTTTTGATTCACAAGTTCAGCTTCTAGAAGGTTTCCTTTCCCCCACCACTTCCTCCTTTAGCCCAAACCATCCCCCCGACCAGGGGCCCGTGGTGACTGTTGCCTTAGTGAAGACAACTTTTGCCAAGGGTTTGTTCTGATAAGGATAATTCACATTTTTG
>NW_027801267.1:0-283 GCF_054177405.1 Leptonychotes weddellii | reverse complement strand
TCCACAAACTGGTACATGTTTTTAAGTTTGAAGAAAAACGAGGAATTTTGTGAAATAAAAATATTAACTTTTTTTTTTTTTTTTAAGTAGTCTCCATTCCCAGCACGGAGCCCAATGTGGGGCCTGAACTCACGACCCTGGGATCAAGACCGGAGTTGAGACCAAGAGCCAGCTCCTTAATCAACTGAACCACCCAGGCGCCCCTAAAAATATTAACTTTTAAAATGTTTCTTAAAAGGTGGAAGCTCTTAAGATTACAGGATTTTTAAGTTTTGTCTTAAAA
>NW_027801266.1:0-283 GCF_054177405.1 Leptonychotes weddellii | reverse complement strand
TAACAGGATATTTAAAATGACTTTTGGTGGACTTAAGGCTAAGGACAAAGATAAGTCACACACACACACACACACAGAGAGGGGGCTGAAATTGAACCAGATAAGTCCTCAGGGTTTACTTACAATCAACCAACTTAGTTTTAAAAAATAAAAACAAAATAAAGGACCAGCGAGGGTAGAGAAGGCTAAGAAAGAAATGAATAGTCTACCTGGGTTGGGGCAAGTACCATGACTGTTCCCTCCATAAGTAAAGGGACCAAGATAATGTCTTGCTGATGTTACC
>NW_027801265.1:0-283 GCF_054177405.1 Leptonychotes weddellii | reverse complement strand
GGAGTGCTTCTCCCTCTGACCCTTCCCCCTTTCGTGCTCTCTCTCATTCATTCTCTGTCTCTCAAATAAATAAAATCTTAAAAAATAATAATAAATAAATTTTTGTGACTTTGGGTTAAACAACCCAAACACTTTCTTAGATATGACACCTAAAGCACAAGCAACCAAAGGAAAAAAACAGATAATTTTAACTTCATCAGAATTTAAAAACCGTTCCTTTCGGCCGGAACCACCATCTTCCAGTAATTCGCCAAAATGACCAACACAAAGGGAAAGAGGAGAG
>NW_027801264.1:0-3026 GCF_054177405.1 Leptonychotes weddellii | reverse complement strand
GGTGGCTATGTGAGGTGATGTTAGCTAGTTTATACACAATTTCTATTTGTCAATGATACCCCAATAAATCTGAAAACAGTATTTTTAAATAAAAACATACATAAAAACTTAAAACGAAAAGAAAACCTGCTGCATGGGAATTAAATGCTGGCCTCTCAAAGCGTGAGAGCAACGAGGTGGGGGAGGGGGACTGCGGTCAGAATTATAAGAGAAATAAGATGGGGCTCCACTCATTACTTGTTTCACCTGAAACTTTCCCCCCTGGTCACAGCAAGTGTTTCAATGATCAGTATCTCTTGTAGTGATTGGTTTTTGAAGCTCAGAAATTTCACATTAGATTCTTTGTCTTCTGTTAAATACAAATAAAAAGGAGAATTGAGCACTTAAAAAACTAGCAGCACACAGAGTTTGACCTCGTTGTTATAAAGGACGATGTCACCTGCTGTCCACTTCTCTGTGCGTGACCGTGGGCTTAGATGTGTCGAGTAACGGATCTGTAACCACCCGTGGCCCTGTTGGGGGTGCCGGCATTCTGACTTCTCCTTCTGTTGTTTAGAATGTTTATCATGAGCGTGCATCCTTTTACATAAAAACAATGAGGCCTTTCCAGAAAAAAAAGCCGCACACGGGTGTCCACCAGCTGCAGGGCCGGCGGTGGTGCCGGCGGAGGGAGGCGACACCTTTCCAGGCTGCGCCAGGTGCCCCGGCCAGGCGCCCCCCAGCAGGTGCCGCGCTGAGCGCTGGGTGGGGCTGCCGGAGGGCGCTTCGTTCCTCACACTTGGGGAAATCGGGGCTCCCCGGGGAACCAAGGGCTTGAGGAGGCAGTTAGGTAAACGGGGGTTAAGACTGGGCAGGGGCAGGTGTGCAGGGACCTTCGGGGGGAGGGGAGCGCGGGGCAGGTGTGGCCACAAGCTGGTCTGCGCGCGCCATCTAGTGGGCGCCCCGGGGACCGCCGCCCCTGGTGCCTCCGCAGGAGGAGAAGCTCAAGCCAATCAGAATCGCAGTTTGCAAAATTAAGGCCGCTTAGGAAAAGGTGTGCTGGGCTCTACCCTAAGCTATGCAAAAAAAAAAAAAAAAAAAAAGGTGCATTGTCACATGTCCTGCCAGTTCTCTCCGGCGGGGCGGGGCACGATTATTTACCAGCTGCATCTAATCCAATTGGTCAGTGACCACACCACCTGGTTACGAAGTATTTTCAATCTCACCACTATTTTTTTTTTAATTTTTTAAGATTTTATTTATTGAGAGAGAGCGAGCCCAGGGAGAGGGTAAGCAGGCTCCCCGCCGAGCAGGGAGCCCGACACGGCACTCCATCCCGGGACTCTGGGACAATGACCTGAGCAGAAGGCAGACGCTGAACTGGCTGAGCCACCCAGGTGCCCGTCACCACTACTATCAAGCGTCTCCCCCTTAAGCATGCTGGCATGCCGATGAGAAGGAGCTGTTAACGTTTATCAGGCGCCTGTTATGGGACAAACACTGGGCATGTGTTGTTCCCTCACTGTTCATCCTTCCAAAACCTTGATGAGGCTACCCCAGGGGAAATTATATTGTCGTTTTACAGGTGGGATGACCGACGTTCATGAAGACAGGCTGTGCCAAAGATCCCAGAGCTTAAGCGAGTGGTGGGTTGGGTCTGATCTGACGCAGCCTGACATTCCTTAAGCGCACCTGTTTCTGGGTTATGGTGAGGAGGCTCTCCCCCTACTGAGCAGCGCAGCGGTGGGCCAAGTCCCTGCATCCGTAGGGCCTCTGGAGTGTCATTTCCAAACAGGAGTCTCCGTCTTCAAGGAGGCACCTGGAAGCCTCAGCGCTCCTGGACAACTTGCATATCCATAGCTCCACGTGGTGATAAATTACCAGTTCACACATTAACAGTAAAGGAGATTTCTCTTTTCAAAGAGAAAATTATTTTCTCAGAGTGCAGCCTCCTGATGATTTTACCACCTTTAAGGGTGTGTGTAAAACAGAAGCAAATAAAACCCTTCACATAATTGCTCTCGATTTTGTCATTCGGGGCTCATCACCCAGCAAAAGAGAACAATTCCGGAGCAGACGTGGTTGATGGATGTGCTGCTTGGCAGATGTTTTCGTGAGATAGGTCATAAATATTAATGGTATTGACAGAGCCTTAAAAATGTGTCCCGTCACATTCCTGTGGCAACAGAAGCACCCAGAATTCTTTGTTCCTCTGACTGATAGCCACCAGTTTCTTTCCCGGACTTGCTTACTGGGTCTATTTTTCCCGTTCACCTTCAGAAATTATCCATCAGCAAAGGTTTGCCAAAAAGACGGTCAACTAAACTAAACATCTTAATGGGTTTTTTTTCCTTCTCCTTTTCCACTGAGCTGACTCCAGGTCACTCTCCAAGAGCAATCCTTTTTATACTGTTATTTTTTAAATGTAAGTTAGGAAATGACGTAACATGTGAATCCAGCGACGGGGCCACCGCGGTGACAGGTCTATTGACTACGCGCCTGGCGCCGAGCGCGGGAATAATGTGAGCGGCGGGCTGGTGAGCTGCGTCTGGCACGTTAGAGGTGTGCATACAACAGCGCTTACAAAGTGCACAGCTTGAATCTCATCCGACAAAGCCGGTTATTTCTTGTCATTTGTAAAGTGTTCCCACTGGACACACATTCTCCTTGACAATTTAAAATTGTTCTTTTCAGCTGTGACCGGGTTGGATCAATCAGGTGAAACCGTGTGTACATAGACTGCCAAGCTAACAGCTATTTGCAGAATATCTTGCTCTTTCTTGTACATGAGAGAACCTACCAGGCAGAACCGCATTAGGTTTATTCCAGATACCCACTGCCAACGGTTGCGTGCTGTCTGCAACAGGTGAGGATACTAACAAATTTGTTCTGGTGGAAGGAGAGGCGCTTGGGCCTTCTGGATGGACTTGCAAAGGCAGGACTCAACAAAAATGCTTTTCGGCGGCCCTGGGATCCCGCGCTTGTCCTGGTAAAGAGAATCTAGCCAGCAGGACTGATTTTGAATGTGCACAGCTCAGTCGATGACT
>NW_027801263.1:0-283 GCF_054177405.1 Leptonychotes weddellii | reverse complement strand
GTATGGTTCAAGTCTTCTTTATCCTTATTGATCTCTGCATAGTTGTTCTGTCCATTATTGAAAGTGATATATTGAAGTTTAACTATTATTGTCATATGGTCTATTTCTCTCTCAGTTTCTGTCAGTTTTGCTTACATGTATTTGGGTGTTGAATTATTAGGTGAATATATGTTTAGAATTGTTTCATTTTTCTGATGACCATTTTATCGGTATAAAGTCATCCTGTTTATCTTAGTAGCATTTTTAAAGTCCCTTTTGGCTAATGAGTGTATCCACTCCAGCT
>NW_027801262.1:0-283 GCF_054177405.1 Leptonychotes weddellii | reverse complement strand
TCTCTCTCTCTCTCTCTGTCAAATCAATAAATAAAATCTTTAAAAAAAAAAAAAAAAGATTTATTTCAGGGATGCCTGCCTTCAGCTCAGGTCATGATCCCAGGATCCTGGGATTGAGTCTGGGCATTGGGCTCCTAGCTTGGCAGGGGAGTCTGCTTCTCCCTCTGCCTGCCACTCCCCCTGCTTATGCTCTCTCTGACAAATAAAATCTTAAAAAAATAATTATTTCAGAGGGAAAGAGAGAGTGAGAGAGCAAGGGGAGGGGCAGAGAGAGAGGGAGAAG
>NW_027801261.1:0-283 GCF_054177405.1 Leptonychotes weddellii | reverse complement strand
GTTATTTTGTATACATAAAAAAAGATGGAAGAGGTATTTCTTGTTGTCAAGGTAAAAACTTCATTTATATACCAACTTCACTCATGTAAAGAAATGTACAATTTACCCTTCTAAGTATGTTATTTGGGTCATCCTACTTGTTTAGACTTGCTTGTTTTCTGTAACCTGTCATGGACCAAGGACCATGAAATACATTTCTTTTAAAAGGTTTTTTTTTTGTTGTTTTTGGTTTTGGGTTTTTTTTACCTATTTCTTCACTTATCTCCTGTAGTGTTTTTTTTTT
>NW_027801260.1:0-283 GCF_054177405.1 Leptonychotes weddellii | reverse complement strand
GGATTTTGATGGACTCCTGTCTCACATTGAGGTCTTTCAACCATTTGGAATCTATTTTTTAGGGAGGAAAATTCCAGGAAGGAGGAGTGAGGAATAAAAGGAGTAATTCTGGGAAGGTGGCAGAGCCAAAGAGGGGCTGTGGTATTAAGCTGTCTGCAGTACCATACCCTGGAGATGCCTACAGATTGCATCTTTAGATGACCATTTCTGGGGAGAGAAGGAAGAAAGTAGAAATGATTTATCCACTGGCTCTTGTAAGCTTTTGGTAAAGTTTACCTCACAA
>NW_027801259.1:0-283 GCF_054177405.1 Leptonychotes weddellii | reverse complement strand
AATTATAAAAACCCTAAAAAGAGTAGGTATTGCCCATGATTTCCAGGAATATCAGAGGAAAATTCAGGCCTAGATATGAGTGTCTCATTCTTAATTCATGCTCTAAAAGTTATTCTCTGTATGCTTACTTGAACTATAGTTGACCTTAAGTATGTGGACAACCATGTGGCATCAACTTTTGTTTCAACTTTTTTTTTTTTATTCTTATGTTAATCCCCATACATTACATCATTAGTTTTAGATAAAGTGTTCCATGATTCATTGTTTGTGCATAACACCCAGT
>NW_027801258.1:0-283 GCF_054177405.1 Leptonychotes weddellii | reverse complement strand
TCCATTGTATATATATACCACATCTTCTTTATCCAGTCATCTGTCGATGGACATCTTTGGAAGCCCTATTTCTTGATCAGGACAATAAATGAATGACCTAGTCTACTGTATCTCCTACATGGTCTTCGTAGGTCCATTCTCTTTAACATCCCTCTGACTGGGTCTCTTGTTTGTGTTCTCAGAGCACTTTATGCATGATCCTCTTTAGTAAATGGCATGTGTTCTGTAGTGCTGGTGCAGTGAACTTTAAACTCCTCCCAACCACAAGGAGCTCTTCAAAGGC
>NW_027801257.1:0-283 GCF_054177405.1 Leptonychotes weddellii | reverse complement strand
TGTACCAAGTGCCCTGTTTAAAATGAGAAAGCGCTGACTCCCTTTCAAAGGTGGGTTATACAACGTTTCGTCAGGCAGGAAGGGGGAACTGGGAAAGGCTGGCGGCAGGTTAATGAAGACGGTTGAGGGATGCTCTCTGCTGTGAGCTGAGCAAACAAGATCAGCAGGAAAATGTTGCCTAACTATGAGGGAATTTCTAACATGCAAATATGTTAAGTGTCCCATGCCTGGGACAAATCCATGCCTATAGGGGGAAAGAAGTTTTAAACACTTATTTATTTAC
>NW_027801256.1:0-283 GCF_054177405.1 Leptonychotes weddellii | reverse complement strand
GTCAGAGGGAGAAGCAGGCTCCCTGCCGAGCAGGGAGCCCGATGCGGGACTCGATCCCAGGACTCCAGGATCATGACCTGAGCTGAAGGCAGTCGCTTAACCAACTTAGCCACCCAGGCGTCCCTGTCCCTGTAAATTTCTTATCTATATCACTCTTGGGGTCTTTCTCCTTTTATAGACCCCCCCTTAATATTTCTTGAAGGGCCAGCTTAGTGATCACATATTCTTTCAGTTTCTACCGTTCTTGGAAGCTCTGCATCTCTCCATCCATTCTAAATGACAG
>NW_027801255.1:0-283 GCF_054177405.1 Leptonychotes weddellii | reverse complement strand
CCCTGGGATTTCTGTGCACAGTTTGTGGTCACAGGTAACGTGCGTCTGGGCTAGATGATTGTTGACCCCCTCCCTCATCTCCCCGAGACACTGACCTTCTCCCATTACTGTGGCTGGGCCCTGGGCCAGCTCCACCCCTCAGCAGCCTGGACCCCGGCTGAGGGTCTCAGCGGGACAAGAGGAGAGGCCACTTTTTTCAGTGGCCCCGTCCCCACAGATGAGGCAGGTGACTAGCGGGTCAACTTGGGGGCTTGGACTCCCTTGCTATTCTAGGAAGTGGGGT
>NW_027801254.1:0-283 GCF_054177405.1 Leptonychotes weddellii | reverse complement strand
AGAAGAGTCACTGTGAGGGGCTCTCCAGAGACCCCACAGGCTGGGACAAGGAGCCAAGCCTTCCTTCTCTTCAGGCAGGGTCCTCCCATTTTCCAGCACAGTTCTACACTTTGGGGAGCACTTATTCTCTTGAAGATAATCTACCATAAAAGTTTTGAATGTTTGTTGTTGATTATTTTATTTTATCTTATTTTATTTTCCCTAGCTTTGTTAAGGTATAATTGACAAAACTGTGTATATTTAAAGTGCACAACATGATGATTTGTTGTAAGTATACATTGTG
>NW_027801253.1:0-3026 GCF_054177405.1 Leptonychotes weddellii | reverse complement strand
CCAGTCATCTGTCGATGGACATCTTGGCTCTTTCCACAGTTTGGCTATTGTGGACATTGCTGCTATAAACATCGGGGTGCACGTACCCCTTCGGATCCCTACTTTTGTATCTTTGGGGTAAATACCCAGTAGTGCAATTGCTGAGACCTCACTGTTTAAGTGAACTGACCTAATTTTAAGACTAAAAGATTAATTCAGTGAAATCATGGAGCAATCTACCAGCTCAGCTTTTAATATATGAAATGTCCAGGGAAGTTTCAGAGGAGGGAACTGATGGAGTTCAGGGCAGGCCTTCCCAGAATGTGCTGCCTTGGCATGTGGACTATTTTGAGTTGAAGACAGTCAAACTCAACAGACTCAAGAAGGGCTTTTTACCTCCCCCCTTAACTGCCTAAAATAATTTAGATAAGAAGGCTGTACCAGGAAGAAAGCTTATTTTCAAAGATAACTTGTTTGTGGGTTTTTTGTTTTTTGTTTTTTATTCTTTCATAAGAAAGATTTCTCCACAGGGCATGGCAAACATTTGTTTTCTAAACATTTTCTCTTTTTCATCTTCCTGTGAATTGTCTTCCTCCCATTTGAAGTCCCAGACCCCTACCCTCTTCTCAGCTCAGGACACATAAACCTCAACTACCTGACTGTTAGAGAAAGCCTCTCATGTCTTCGTGGGGCTCCCATGAGAATGCAATTAAATTTGTTTTTCTTGTTAATCTGTCTCATGTCAATTTAATTATTAGACCAGTCAAAGAACCTAGAAGGGAAGAAAGGAAGTCCTGGCACTCCTTCCACCGTGTCTTAGAAATCTTTGGGCTCTCTTCCATCTCCAGGAGGCATTCAAACAGTTATAGAAATTAGCACTTTCTGCCTCCTACCTTTCTTTGACCTTCTTTTCTGTTTGCCCAGGTGAAAACTGCTTCCCTGACAAGTCCCGGTGTGGCTTAGGACTCACAGCTTCTTAGGGAAGAAGGTGGGAACTGAGGCCCATGGGCTCTAATGGTTGAGCCAGTTCTTGTGCAGTGCACAGGCCAGCTGAATGATATCTTTCAGTCACCCTGAATGATTGCCTGAGAGGGAAGAAGGAGACTTCTTGACTCTGGAAGTAGGACGCGTTTGTAGAAATTCATTGTCCCCTTTGCTGAGAGTTGGACCCAGCAAGGTGGATAGGCTTCCAGCACAGCTTCAAGCAGATGGCTGCATTTGAGTGACACCTGATGTGGAGACCCAGTGTCAGCCCACAGTAGACTGAATCAACAACAAAAAGGTATTGGGATTGAGGAAGAGGGTCTTTGATTCCGATCTTGGCTTTCTCATTGACTAGCTATGTGATTTAGGATTGAACTGTGAATTATGCTCCCTCTCTCCCCCATTACTTAGAATTTTTATTTTATTCCATTAAAAAAATTCTTTTAGACTTATTTAGATGTAGGTTTTAAAAAGTCATAAATTACTTTTGACATGAATTAAGAAAAGGAAAATATGAGTGAAATAAGCTGATTAAGGTATTCCTAAAACTTCTTTACTTTTCTGAAAATATTTTTGGCTTAGGCATCTAAAAACGACATTTTTCTGCACGATTTTTTGAATACCGGGTAAGGTTGTAATAGCATGTTGACAGAATGGTGGCAAGGAAGGTACCTGCCCAGAATGCCTAAATCCTGCCTGACTAATCATACTCCCAACAAGTCTTCTGAGACTCCTAAGGCCCTGCACACCCAAGGAACAATAGTTGAATAAGAATAAAACTGTCACTTGTCTGTCAGCACTGATAACTTGCATCTAACTTAGAACTCTGATCAAAAATCCTTGGAGCCCCTGTCATGGGGGGCCTAAATGAAGACTTCTGCTTTGGTCTTAAATCTCAATTTGGTGGGGATTAATGTGGGAACTTGGGCTATCTAAACGGTAAGACTGTCCATTTTGCACCAAGAGATTTTTCCTGAAGTGGCTATGTATATAGCCACAGGCAGTGGGACCAGATCCATTCTCTTAACTGGCATGGGTACCAGTCACTGGACCAGGGACAACAGCTTGAATCTCAACTATGCGGTTGGGTAGACAGTCAAAAGGAAATGCTTGAAAGGGAGTCAGTGGTTCAGTGGCGCTCCATTGTTTTCTGGAAAAGGAAAACTGTTCAACATTAACAGCCACATTCATCATGCAGACAAAAGAACATTTGGTGAGATGATTCACCTTCCCTCTCCCAGCCACGCCTTCCCTTATCAGTTCACAGAATGCCGAAGAGACAGAAGGTATTTAAACCTGTTGGCTTGGGCCCAGTTTTTCATCCTACTCTAGAAAACCAGCACTGTTTTCTTTTCATTATGGAGACTAGGCAGGGAAGTGGGAATAGGTATGTATTAGTGATGGAAAATGATTCTTTCTCCCAAATCAATAAAAAAATCAAACTTCATGTTCCTAAGTGGCCTTGAGAAACCTTGGCTAAAGTTTCCTGTTAAGTTCCCAGGAATAGTTAAGAAACTACTTAAGGCAAACTTAGGGTGATCCTAGCCATCTGTACTTATCCAAGCAAGTGAAATGGATTGGGACACCCTGTGAGGCCAAAAAGATATGAGTACGGCTGTGTTTCAAAGTGGTTACAACCATGGGTTTGGAGCCATAGAGAGCTGGATTTGACTCTTGGCCCTGTTACTTATTCTATGAGACTGGGCTCTCGGCTCTCTCTGAACCTCAGTTCCCATCTCCAGAAATAAATGGTAACAATCCCCACCTCGAGAGTGCTGGCTCTTCTTAAGCAGTCAATAAATGATAGCTCTTATTATTGCCTAGGGAGAGAGGACTAGGGGCAGATGACTCAGCACAGAACTGGGCATTTAGCATAGAAATTCCTCTTACATTCCACTGCCTTTCTCCCCACTGCACATTTTTTTTAATTTATTTTTATTCTTATGTTAATCCCCATACATTACATCATTAGTTTTAGATGAAGTGTTCCATGATTCATTGTTTGTGCATAACACCCAGTGCTCCATGCAGAATGTGCCCTCCTCAATACCCACCACCAGGCT
>NW_027801252.1:0-283 GCF_054177405.1 Leptonychotes weddellii | reverse complement strand
CCAAAAGTCCCACCCTTTGGACACTGACTGGATATTTGATGTTATTAAAGGAATTGCTGTTCATTTTTTCAGTTATGATAATGTATTGTGGTTCAGTTTTTCAGAAAGAGTCATCATCTTTTAGAGCTATAAACAGAAGTATTACTGGATTAAATGATATAGTATCTACAATTTCCTTCCAAAAATTCCAGTGATGAGTCGGGAGGGATGGGGACAGTACAGACAGTATAGATCAAACTTTTTCTGTAAAGGACCAGAGAGTAAGTACTTTAGGTTTTTTTTT
>NW_027801251.1:0-283 GCF_054177405.1 Leptonychotes weddellii | reverse complement strand
TGGGCCACTTCTCCTGACCCCATTGCAGTTCTTTCTGCCCACAGGTCCCATCCCTGTGCTTTAATAAAACCACGTTTTTGCACCAAAGACGTCTCAAGAATTCTTTCTTGGCCATTGGCTTTGAACCCAAGCACAGATATTTCATACAATTCAAGAGAAGAAAATCACCAAAAGTTTATAGTGAGAAAGAGAAAACAACTGAAAGTATATGGTATTTTCAGAAATGTTTTAATGAATACATCATACTGGTATCTAATTTATTAATCATGTGGCCTTTTCTTTT
>NW_027801250.1:0-283 GCF_054177405.1 Leptonychotes weddellii | reverse complement strand
ATAGAAACAATAACCACATTATACTCAGTCAAGCGACACCCCCCTCCCTTACAGGGGCATTTTCTTAAAGGAGAATACATGTTGCAGATATTCTCTTTTAAGCTTTCTTTCATGCTTGTCTCTTTGATATTCAAGGTTCTGTGTCAAAGACTCAAAAGGTTTTTAAGAAAGAACAAATGGAACGATAATTTTGAGATTTATTTCCAATATTTTTAATTTATTTAATTTATTAGGTTCAAATCTGGTTATGCCAATTATTACTCAGACAAATGTTTCTAAACTT
>NW_027801249.1:0-283 GCF_054177405.1 Leptonychotes weddellii | reverse complement strand
AGTGGTCCAGAATGGTCTGAGTGGTGCAGGGCAACGTAAGGAGAGCACTGCTTGCTGGGAGGACAGGGAGAAGGCACAGCAGCAAGTCAGTCATCCTCAGAGGAAGAACACGAGGACTGTGCCTCCAGCTGTATTCAAGAATGTAGTCAGGGCACTTCAAGCTCTATTACAAAGCTGTCATCATCAAGACAGTATGGTATACTGGCACAAAAACAGACACATAGATCAATGGAACAGAATAGAGAGCCCAGAAATGGACCCTCAACTCTATGGTCAACTCATC
>NW_027801248.1:0-283 GCF_054177405.1 Leptonychotes weddellii | reverse complement strand
GGCGCCTGGGTGGCTCAGTTGGTTGAGCGACTGCCTTCGGCTCAGGTCATGATCCTGGAGTCCCTGGATCGAGTCCCGCATCGGGCTCCCTGCTCAGCGGGGAGCCTGCTTCTCCCTCTGACCCTCCCCCCTCTCGTGTGCTCTCTCTCTCTCTCATTCTGTCTCCAATAAATAAATAAAATCTTTAAAAAAAAAAAAATCTGCCTGCTAGAAGGGAAGTGGAGATCCTAAAGTGTGGCCAAATATACATTCCAGAAGAAAATTAAAACAAAATATAATAAAA
>NW_027801247.1:0-283 GCF_054177405.1 Leptonychotes weddellii | reverse complement strand
GAATTGCCCCGCCCTTGCCCGGTCCAGGCTAAGTAATCTGCTCGGGTTTGCTCTCGGGAGCTTTTGTTCCCTGCAAGCTTTCCATACAGCTTTGGAGGCTGAGAGTGAAAATGGCGGCCTCCCAATCTCCACCTCGGAGGAGCCGAGAACTCGGGCCCCACTCCTCAGTGAACCCCCAGAGAAAAGCCATCAGTCACTCCCGTCTCCCCGGTCTCCGGCGGCACTCCGTGCTCACCTGGCCTGTGACCACGTGTTTCTATCTCTGGCACCCGACCCCAGGTGG
>NW_027801246.1:0-283 GCF_054177405.1 Leptonychotes weddellii | reverse complement strand
TGATGAGTACATGTATGAGCTCAGTAAACGTTTTCTGAAAGGAAAGAAAGAAGGGGGGAAAGAAGGAAGGAAGGAAGGAAGGATGGAAGGAAGGAAGGAAGGAAGGAAGGAAGGAAGGAAGGAAGGAAGGAAGGAAGGAAAGGATTTGAGTTTGACCAAGAGTATTTCTTATAAGGCTCATTGGCATTCATTTGTTCCAAAATATTCTCTGAAGCTCCATGCACCCAGTACTTTGCCAAATACTAGTGGGGAGACATGGAGGGGTACAAGTATAGGACACTCC
>NW_027801245.1:0-283 GCF_054177405.1 Leptonychotes weddellii | reverse complement strand
TTGTATAGTTTGAGATTTTACATTTAAGTCTGTTATCCATTTTGAATTAAATTTTATATAGGGTAAGATATAGATCAAAGTTTCTTTTTTTTACATACAGGTATTTAATTAATCACCATTTGTGGGGGGGGATCCCATTCTTTCTCCATTGAATTGCCTTTACATCTTTGCCAAAAATTAGCTATATATATGTGTGTGTATATATATATATATATATGTTAATTTCAAGATTATTTTGTTCCAAGGACCTATGTATCTATCCTTTCTCTAATAACACACTACT
>NW_027801244.1:0-283 GCF_054177405.1 Leptonychotes weddellii | reverse complement strand
GGGGTCCGCCGGTGAACTGCAACCCCCGGGGGTGGAAACCCCAAGCGGTGGAGTCACATGCACGCGAACTGCAGTCCCCGGGACAGGACCCCAAGCCGCGGAGTCACGCGTGCGCAAACTGGGAGCCTGGGAGCAGCTGGGGGTTTTAGAAGCACAAAGGGCAGAGACGAGCGACCTGGAGGCAGGACTGGGAGCGCTGCGGAGGGGCGCACAACCCAGGACGCTGCAGTTTATAGCAACACGGACAGAAACGGAGACGGTGTGGCCTGGAGAGCTCACTGAA
>NW_027801243.1:0-283 GCF_054177405.1 Leptonychotes weddellii | reverse complement strand
AAAGGGAGGGTGGGTGTGGCTCCTTCTCCCTGGGCCTGCAGCGTGCCAGGACACTGCGAACTGATGTGCTTTCTCCAGCTTCAGTCCTGACAATGACTGGGAGGTGGGGATTGTCACACCCAGTTTACAGATAGGGGCTGAGACCTAGAGAGACTGATTTCTCCCAGGTTATATGACCGGAGCAGAAAGTCGAGATTTCTTCCAAACCGGCTAATTCGGAAACTCACGGTCATTTCTCATTGATTCATATAATATTGTTGTTGTTGTTTCAACCAATCCAGGC
>NW_027801242.1:0-3026 GCF_054177405.1 Leptonychotes weddellii | reverse complement strand
CTGCTCTCGCTGTGTCTCTCTCTGTCAAAAAAATAAATAAAATCTTTAAAAAAAAAAATTTTATTTATTTATTCGACAGAGAGCACAAGTAGGCAGAGAGGCAGGCAGAGGGAGAGGGAGAAGCAGACTGTCCACTGAGCAGGGAGGCCGACGCGGGGCTCGATCCCAGGATCCTGGAATCATGACCTGAGCCGAGGGCAGCCGCTTAACCGACTGAGCCACCCAGGCGCCCCTCGCTTGAGTCTTGATCTAGGGGTGATCTTGGGGTCTTGGGATGGGGCCCTAGGCAGGCTCTGCGCTGGGCATGGAGTCTGCTTGGGATTCTCTCTGCTCCCTCTCCCGCCGCCCCCACCCGTGCTCGTGTGTGCTCTTTCTCTCTCTCACACACTTTCTCTGTCTCTAATAAATAAATAAATAAATAGGGCTCCTGGGTGGCTCAGTTGGTTAAGCGACTGCCTTCAGCTCAGGTCATGATCCCAGGGTCCTGGGATCGAGCCCCACATCGGACTCCCTGCTCGGCGGGAAGCCTGCTTCTCCCTCTCCCACTCCCCCTGCTTGTGTTCCCTCTCTCGCTGTGTCTCTCTCTGTCAAATAAATAAATAAAATCTTTAAAAAAAAATTAAATAAATAAATAAATAAATAAGTATGTATCTCATTACTAATACTGAGGGAGAAAGTGACCTTTGAAAGGTGAAGTGACTTGCTCAAGGTCATACAGCCAAGAATTAGCAGAGTTGGTGTTTGAGTCAAGTTTAAGTCCAAAGGCCTGTTCTCTTAGCCGCTTCTTCTGCCAGTCAAAGCCTGGTATTAGGTATATGGGGGGGGGTCGTTCTTGGAGTACAAGACCAGCTTTCATTCAAGTCCAGCTTCTGTCACTTAATAGCTGTTCAGGCTTATGCAAGATTCTTAACAACAATGAGGCTATTTTGTTACTATAAAATAGGGATAATAATTCCTACCTCTTAGGCTTTGTTTTTGTTTGAATTCAAGAGACTATGTTTGTGAAAATAAATTTAGCATCATTTAGTAAATTATAGGTGCATCTCCCATAAGTGATAGAAGCATCTAGACCTGACACTCACTGTCTCTTTACCCCTTTCCCCACTACCACCCATAAACCTCTCCTCATTTGGTTTTTCTTTCAGAGTTATGGCACCATCGGTCACTCTGTCCAGTAAACTAAATCATCTTTAATTCTTCTTTTTCAGGCGCCTGGGTGGCTCAGTCGGTTAAGCGACTGCCTTCGGCTCAGGTCATGATCCTGGAGTCCCTGGATCGAGTCCCGCATCGGGCCCCCTGCTCGGCGGGGAGTCTGCTTCTCCCTCTGACCCTCCTCCCTCTCATGCTCTCTGTCTCTCATTCTTTCTCTCTCAAATAAATAAATAAATAAATAATCTTTAATTCTTCTTTGTCTTTCCTTTTAGCTCCATCACCACCCACCCCTTCAAAATCAAATCAGTTATAAGACCAATCAATTCCACTTTGGCAATATTCATCAATCCATTTCACTGCATCAACCATAGATAAAACCCTCACCAACTGTGGCTGGAACTATTTTATTTTTCTTAATTACTTATGTAAAAAATTTGAGGGGCGCCTGGGTGGCTCAGTCGGTTAAGCATCTGCTTTTGGCTCAGGTCATGATCCCAGGGTCCTGGGATTGACTTCTGTATTGGGCTCCTTGCTCAGCAGGGAGCCTGCTTCTCCCTCTGACTACCACTCCCCCCACCCGCTTGTGCACTCTCTCTGACAAATAAATAAATAAAGTCTTAAAAAAAATTGAGTAATAAAACACACTTCTGATGTGAATTTTTTCAAAGACATAAAAAAAAAAGACATAAAAGGTCACACAGTGAAAAGTAAATCTCCCGTCCATGATTGTCTTCTGGCCACCTAATTCTCCACCTCAGAGATAGCCACTGATACAAGTTTCTTTTTTTTTCCTTTATTTTTAAATTTTTGTTTCTTTTTTGTTGTTGTTCAAACTTCACTCATGCTCCTTTATCATATTTTTTACTTGAGTATAGTTGACACACAGTGTCACACAGTGCTACGTTAGTTTCAGGTGTACAACATAGTGATCCCAAAAGTTTATACAAGTTTCGGGGCACCTGGGTGGCTCAGTCATTAAGCGTCTGCCTTCGGCTCAGGTCATGATCCCAGGGTCCTGGGATCGAGCCCTGAAAAGGGCTCCCTGCTCAGCGGGAAGCCTGCTTCTCCCTCTCCCACTCCTCCTGCTTGTGTTCCCTCTCTCGCTGTGTCTCTCTCTGTCAAATAAATAAATAAAATCTTTTAAAAAAAAAGTTTATACAAGTTTCTTGTATATCTTTTCAGAGGCTACACATCCACAACACACACATAGATGACGGCATACTATGTACATTGGTCTCAACCTTGTTTTTCATTAACAATATATTTTGGAGATAATTTTGTACTAATACCCATAAAACTGATTCATTCTTTTCAATGACTTCATACTATGCCATTATATGGATAGCTTAATTTATTTAACCATGTAGAGTCTTTCCATTCCCTATACATGTAATTTTAAACAAATGTGCATATATTTGGAGTATAAATCCCTAAAAGTGGGATATCTGGGGCAACATACACATTTATATATATATATTTTTTTAAAGATTTTATTTATTTATTTGAGACAGAGAGAATGAGAGAGAGAGAGCACATGAGAGGGGGGAGGGTCAGAGGGAGAAGCAGGCTCCCTGCCGAGCAGAGAGCCCAATGCGGGACTCGATCCAGGGACTCCAGGATCATGACCTGAGCCGAAGGCAGTCGCTTAACCAACTGAGCCACCCAGGCGCCCGCCACATTTATATTTTTTAAACCAACTTTCTTTCTTTTTATTTTATTTTATTTTATTTTTAAAGATTTTTATTTATTTGACAGAGAGAGACACAGCGAGAGAGGGAACACAAGCAGGGGGAATGGGAGAGGGAGAAGCAGGTCTCCCGCCGAGCAGGGAGCCCGATGCGGGGCTCGATTCCAGGACCCTGGGATCATGACCC
>NW_027801241.1:0-283 GCF_054177405.1 Leptonychotes weddellii | reverse complement strand
CTATGGGACATTTGGAGGCAATAGCTGTAGGAAGGAGCACCTTCTTGGATACAGAGGACCTCGTTGAATCTCAGACTTTATGTTTCGGAAGCAAAAAACTTGATGTGTTACCACCTTGGCAGAGAGGCAGAATGCAGGACCTGGCAACCATTTGCAATTCTTTTTTTTGTAAATTTTTTGTTGTTATGTTAATCAGCATTAGTTTTTGATGTAGTGTTCCATGATTCATTGTTTGTGCATAACACCCAGTGCTCCATGCAGAACGTGCCCTCTTTAATACCCA
>NW_027801240.1:0-283 GCF_054177405.1 Leptonychotes weddellii | reverse complement strand
AAATCTTTAAAAAAAAAAAAGAAAATTTAGTTTTAAACAAGACTTTAAAAAATACTGACAGAATACTACCCACATTGAAAAAAGCCAAAACGTCCAGATGTTATCTAGCTTCTTGATATATTGTTAAAAATTACCTCAATCGGGCACCTGGGTGGCTCAGTTGGTTAAGCGACTGCCTTCGGCTCAGGTCATGATCCTGTAGTCACAGGATCAAGTCCCGCATCGGACTCCCTGCTCGGCAGGGAGTCTGCTTCTCCCTCTGACCCTCCTCCCTATCATGCTC
>NW_027801239.1:0-283 GCF_054177405.1 Leptonychotes weddellii | reverse complement strand
AATACCTGAAATCATTTTTAAAAGTTAAGTACAAACACATTAAGGAGTCAATGCCAAATTCACACAATTCTTTTAAATACAGTTTCAGTGTCTCAAAGTAGTTTCATGTCTGAAGTAGGACATTCGGCTACTCCCCTGCCTGTAAGGGATACCTTCTCCTCTGTCTGTTGGGATGGAAAAGTGGGTGAAGCCCCACCAATAGCCTCGGTTTTATTCTTGGATCCAGCCAGAGCAACAGAACAGCAACTGTTGTGCGTGCATATCTTATGTTGTCTTGACTCGG
>NW_027801238.1:0-283 GCF_054177405.1 Leptonychotes weddellii | reverse complement strand
AGTCTTAGTATTTTTAATGGTAGAGTTCTGTTTGAAATGGATTAATCTCTGATGTCCCTGATACAGCATCTACCAAGTTGTTATTTATTTATTTATTTATTTATTTATTTATTTATTTTCATTCTTCGGGAGAGAGAAAGATAGAGCATGTGGGGAAGGGAGTGGGGGGAGGAAGAGAGGGAGGGAGAGAGAGAATCTCAAGCAGACTCCACACCCAATGTGACTCAATCTCACAACCCTGAGATTATGACCCGAGCTGAAATCAAGAGTTGGACACCCAACT
>NW_027801237.1:0-283 GCF_054177405.1 Leptonychotes weddellii | reverse complement strand
GGGCTGCCTAAGCTGGCCAGGAGGCGTGGGATGCATGGGGACCCACCCAGATTCTGACAGCGGCCCCTGCAGGTCGGGCAGACATGGAGTGTGGTGGCCCTTGTGACGAAGCCTCTGGGGAGGGGAGTGCAGGCCGGCCGGGTCCCCTTGCCCGAGCAGCCCAGAGTCACCCTGGTTGGCCCCCTGCGGATGGCCTGCCTCTTGGGTTTCTCAGGACAGTCTTCCTCTCAAATGTTGTATTCCTTTGTCCGTCCAAATAGACACCTGCTTACCTGTTTCTCAA
>NW_027801236.1:0-283 GCF_054177405.1 Leptonychotes weddellii | reverse complement strand
CCCATCTTTCAACTTTCTTGATATAGTTTTTATGGTACATAATTTAAAAACATTTAAGTCATCAAAATTTTCCAAGTTGTGTGAGTGTGTATGTGTGTGCACGCATGTGTGTATGTGTGCCTGTTTTAACATACTCAGAAGGCATGGCCATCCTGAGATTTAAATAATCCTCATATTTTCTTTTAGTACCTTTATGGTTCCATTTTTCATATTAAATCTTTGATACATCTGCAAATTATTTTTCTGTAAGATGTAAGATCGCGATTAAACTTTTTTCCAGACA
>NW_027801235.1:0-283 GCF_054177405.1 Leptonychotes weddellii | reverse complement strand
TTTAAGCCTCTTACATTAGTTAAAAAATGATATATATCTCAGTACTGGAATTATCAAGATCCCTGTCATTAAACATCTAGAAACATGTTAGATTTTCTTTTTTTCTTTTATTATGTGTGCAAGGAAAGATTATGTACCATTGGAACTATTTCAACAGAAACACACACACATTCAAAAGCCTTTTGAAGGATTCTACCGGGCAAGAGAGAAAAGTTAAATAACAATGCAGTCAACTTCACATTTGTTCTTGTAATTATAATCTCAACTGGTCATCCCAGAGTGC
>NW_027801234.1:0-283 GCF_054177405.1 Leptonychotes weddellii | reverse complement strand
TTAATGAGACCAGAATATGCATAGCCTCTAGCAATTGCCTGGTATACAGTAAGAATGCACTAAATGCCAATGATAAAAACCACAACAACAACAATAATAAGACTGTTGTATCCATTTGGTGAAGCCCTGTTCTTGGGGCTGGTTATACAGCAGTGAATGAAAAAGGCAAAGTCGGGGCGCCTGGGTGGCTCAGTCGGTTAAGCGACTGCCTTCGGCTCAGGTCATGATCCTGGAGTCCCGGGATCAGGTCCGGCATCGGGCTCCCTGCTCGGCGGGGAGTCTG
>NW_027801233.1:0-283 GCF_054177405.1 Leptonychotes weddellii | reverse complement strand
CCTCCTGCGCTCGCTCCCGCCTGCAGGCCTCCCCTGCTTCCCTCAGCCTCTCGGTTCCCATCTTTCTTTTCATAGGAAGGGGTAGAGCTGACGGAAAGAGACTCACGCCTCCTCATTCCGCTCCCGCCCACCCCACCGGTGGGCCGGCCATCACCGTAAGAAGAGTTACCACTCAGTGAGAGGAGTGAGTCAGTTTAGATTTTTTTTTTAAGATTTTATTTATTTATTTGACGGAGGCAGAGGGAGAGAGGGAACACAAGCAGGGGGAGCGGGAGAGGGAGAA
>NW_027801232.1:0-283 GCF_054177405.1 Leptonychotes weddellii | reverse complement strand
ACACCACCGTCTCCCCACCACACCGAATACATACTTCCTCTGTGTGAACACCTGCTTCTGGGCCAGGGTCATCGTTGTCTTGTGTCTGAACTCAAGGACCCGGGATGAACAACACTAACACAGCGCCTGCACACAGGAGGAGCTCAGTATGTGCTTCTGGAAAAATCCTTATTCTTTTTTAAGTCTACTGGCCTGAGTAAGAAGTTACCCCTCTTCATAAAGACTATACGTTAGATCAGAGGAACCTCTGAGGAGATGGGACTCACACATCTAGACCCTCTTC
>NW_027801231.1:0-3027 GCF_054177405.1 Leptonychotes weddellii | reverse complement strand
TAACCAACTGAACCACCCAGGTGTCCCTAGGATCTTTTTTTTTTTTTTAAGAGTTTATTTATTTATTTGAGAGAGAGAAAACAAGCTGGGGGGCAGAGGGAGAGGGAGAAGCAGACTCCCTGCTGAGTGGGGAGCCCCACGTGGGGCTCGATCCCAGGACCCTGGGATCATGACCTGAGCCAAAGGCAGACGCCTAACCGACTGAGCCATCCAGGCGCCCCAGGACCTAAGATCTTACATCATTTCAAACGATTCATTGTGTCATTATTATTATAACTGCAGAAAACAGCTGACTCCCTGAAGTTCTGTTCAGAAAAGAGTTAACATAGCAGGCCTGAGATTGCCATCCTTTGAAAGTCCTGCTTGCAAGGATGGTTTAGCTGGTATCCGAGAACAGGTTTCTGCCAGACTTCACCCTATTGCCAACCTTTGCTGATTCTGCTTTGTATCTCTTCACTTTAACAAATCTTAGCCATAAATACAACTACAGGCTGAGTCCTGTGAGTCCTCGAGAATCACCAAACCTGGAGGTGGTCCCAGGCACCCCCACAAGTACCAGTCTTCCAAAACTCATGCTCTACCTAACAGTTCATATCTGCAGAAAGTCCCCAGGATTTGGGAAATAAAGGAAATTAAATCTTAGAGGTGGAGAAACTGAGGTGTAAATGAATGCAGCCCTCCATTTTCAACCAGACCATGGAACAGGCAAAGGGCTACCCAGTTCCATTTAAAAAATACCCCCAACTGAGAAAATGAAACAGTACATAAGATCTTTATTATTCATATTCTAAAATATCAAACTGCCATAAAATCACAGAGGTCATTTAATTAAAATCTCATAGATCTTAGGTGAAAGCTTTAATTGAGAATTCATGAAATCTGCTTTTGTAACTCTCAGAAATGGGTCATCAGGCTCAGTTCACACAGCTTCAGTAATGGGAAATGGCCTTTTCTCAAGGTAGTTCTTTCCATTCCTCTCCTGGACTAAGGATCAAAAGGATTTAACTGGAATCTGTCTCCCTACAACTCTGTTCTGTTGTTCTCAATTCAACTCTCTGGAGTCTCACAGAATGAGAAAAACACACATCCGTGAAAACCACTTTGTCTCTACTAGCCCATCTTTCTATCTTGCTTTGTGCATATTTATGTGTCCTTGCACCTTTCTCTTCTTTGTGGGTATGTCAATCCCTTCTTTAACCATATTGTCCAGTGTCCTTCCCTTTCTTTTACCTCACCTACTCATAATACAGGCATTCCTTGGAGATAGTGCAGGTTCAGTTCCAAATCACCAAATAGGCAAATATTGCAATAAAACAAGTCAAATGAATTTTTTTGTTTCCTGGTGCATTTTAAAAGTTGTATTTACACAGTACTGCAGTCTATTAAGTGTGCAAGAGTATATGTCTAAAAAAATGTACAGACCTTAATTTAAAAGTACTTTGTTGTTCAAAAATGCTAACTATCATCTGAACTTTCTGCAAGTTATAATCTTTTTTGCTGGTGGAGGGTCTTGCCTCGATGTTGATGGTTGCTGACTGGTTAGGGTGGTGGCTGTTGAAGGTTGGGGCTGGCTGTGGTAATTTCTTAAAATAAGACAACAATGAAGCCTGTCACATCGATTGACTCTCACAAATGATTTCTCTGTAGCATGTGATGATGTTTGATAGCATTTTACCCACAGTAAAACTTCTTTCAAAATTAGAATCAATTCTCTCAAACCCTGCTGCTGCTTTATCAACTAAGTTTAATGTCATACTCTAAATCCGTTGTTGTCCTTTCAACAGTCTTCACAGCATCTGCACCAGGAGTAGTTTCTATCTCAAGAAACCACTTTCTTTGCTCACCCATAAGAAGCAACTCCTCATCCATTCAAGTTTTATCAGGAGCTTGCAGCAATTCAGTCACATCTTCAGGCTCCACTTCTAATTCTAGTTCTCTTGCTGTTTACCCCACATCTGTACTTACTTCCTCCCCTGGAGTCTTGGACCCTCAAAGTCATCCATGAGGGCTGGAATCAACTTCTTCCAAACTCCTGTGAATGTGGGTATTTTGACTTCTTCCCATGAAACACGAATTTTTTTTTAAAGATTTACTTATTTATTTATTTGAGAGAGAGTAAGACAGCGAGAAAGCACATGAGCACAGAGGGAAAGGGAGAAGCAGACTCCCCACTGAGCAGAGAGCTGGAAGCACCGCTCAATCCCAAGACCCTGAGATTACACCTGAGTGGAAGGCAGATGCTTAACTGACTGAGCCACCCAGGCACCCCCCCTTTTAAGATTTTATTTATTTATTTGAGAGAGAGAGAGAGAGAGCGCATGAGAGAGAGAGAGAGGGCACAAGCAGGGGGGAGGGGTAGAGGGAGCAGATTCCCCACCGAGCAGGGAGTCCAATGCGGGACTCGATCCCAGAATCCTGGGACCATGACCTGAGCCAAAGGCAGACACTTAACCGACTGAGCCACTCAGGCGCCTGGAACAGGAATGTTCTTAATGACATCTAGAATGGTGAATCCTTGCGAGAAGGTTTTCAATTTACTTTGCTTGAATCCACCAGAGCAGTCACTATCTATGGCAGCTACAGCCTTATAAAATATAGTTCTTAAATAATAAGACTCAAAAGTCAAAATTACTCCTTGATTTGTGGGCTACAGAATGGATGCTGTATTAGCAGGTATGAAAACAACATGAGCCTCATTGTTCATTTCTATTGGAGCTCTTGGATAACCAGATGGATTCAAAATGAGCAGTAATTTTAAAAGGAATCATTTTTTTTTCTGAGAAGTAAGTCTCAACGCTGGGCTTAAAATAGTAAACCATATTGCAAACAGATGTGCTGTCATCCAGGCTTTGTTGTTCCACCTACACAGAACAAAGGCAGAGTAGATTTGGTGTAATTCTTAAGGGCCCTAGGACTTTCAGAATGGTAAATGAGCACTGGCTTCAACTTCAAGTCACCAGCTGCATTAGCCCCTAACAAGAGAGTTGGCCTGCCTTTGGAAGCCTTTGGAAGATTTGAAGCCAGGTA
>NW_027801230.1:0-13682 GCF_054177405.1 Leptonychotes weddellii | reverse complement strand
TGATATGTCATTTGCAAATATCTTCTCCCATTCTGTCGGTTGTCTTTTGGTTTTGTTGACCGTTTCCTTTGCTTTGCAAAAGCTTTTTATCTTGATGAGGTCCCAATAGTTCATTTTTGCCCTTGCTTCCCTTGCCTTTGGTGATGTTCCTAGGAAGAAGTTGCTTCGGCTGAGGTCAAAGAGGTTGCTGCCTGTGTTCTCCTTTAGGATTTTGATGGACTCCTGTCTCACATTGAGGTCTTCCAACCATTTGGAGTCTATTTTTGTGTGTGGTGTAAGGAAATGGTCCAGTTTCATTCTTCTGCATGTGGCTATCCAATTTTCCCAACACCATTTGTTGAAGAGAATAGATTTAATTCTTAAGGGCCCTAGAATTTTCAGAATGGTAAATGAGCATTGGCCTCAACTTTAAGTCACCAGCTGCATTAGCAATGAACAAAGAGTCAGCCTGTCCTTTGAAGCTTTGAAGCCAGGCATTGACTGATCACCCTGATCAGTGAAAGTCCAAGACGGCACATTCCTCCAATATAAGCCTGTTTCATCTGCACTGAAAATCTGTTGTTTAGTGTAGCCTCCTTCATTAAGCATCTGAGCTAGGTCTTATGGATAACTTGCTACAGTTTCTCCATCGGCATTTGCTGCTTCCCCTTAAAACTCACGAACCACCTTCTTCTGGCTTCAAACTTTTCTTGTGCAGCTTCCTCACCTCTCTCAGCCTTCATAGAATTGAAGAGAGTTAGAACCTTGCTCTGGATTAGACTTTCGGTCAGGGAATGTTATGGCTGGTTTGATCTTCTATTCAGTCCATTAGAACTTCTCCATATTAGCAATAAGGCTATTTCACTTTCTTATCAGTCATGTGTTCACTGGAGTAGCACTTTTAATTTCCTTCAAAAACTTTTCTTAGCATCCACAACTTGGCTAACTGTTTGACACAAGAGGCCTAGCTTTTGGCCTATCTTGGCTTTCCACATGCCTTCCTCACTAAGCTTAATCATTTCTAGCTTTTGATTTCAGGTGAAAAACATGTGACTCTTCCTTCTGTTTGAACACTTAGAGGCCATTGTAGGGTTATTAATTGGCCTAATTTCAATATTGTGTCTCAGGGAATAGGGAGGCCTGAGGAGAGGGAGAGAGATGGAGGATCAGCCAGTTGGTGGAGCAATCAGAACACATATATTTATCAATTAATTTCACTGTCTTATATGGGAGCAGTCCATGGCAGCCCAAAACAATTACAATAGTAACATCAAAGATCGCTGATCAAAGCTAACCATGACAAATATAATAATAGTGAAAAAGTTTGAAATATTGCAAGAATTATCAAAATGTGACACAGGGACACAAAGTTAGCAAATACTATTCGAAAAATGGTGCCAATAGATTTGCTCAACACAGGGTTGTCACAAACCTTTAATTTATAAAAAGCACTATGCTGTGGAGCTTAATAAAGTGAAGCATGGTAAAACAGGTATGCCTATAGTTCCACTGTCCTAAAAATCCTCTGTGTTCTGTCTATTCAGCTTTTCCTCCCCTAACCCCTAGTACTGATGATTTTTTTTTTTTACTGTCTCTGTAGTTTTACCTTTTCCAGAATGTCATATAGTTGAACTGATATAATATGTAGCTTTTCAGAGTGGTTTCTTTCACTTAGTAATAGATATATAAGTTTCCTCCATGTCTGTTCATGGCTTGATAACTCATCTCTTTTTAACACTGAATAATGTTCCATTATATGGATGTACCATAGTTTATTCATCCATTCACCTATGAAAAGACATCTTGGTTACTTCCAACTTTTGGCAATTTTGAATAAAACTGCTATAAATATCCATGTGCAGGTTTTTGTGCAGGACATAAGCTTTCAACTGATTCTAGTAAGTATCAAGGAGAATAATTGCTGGATCATATGGTAAGAGTATGTTTACTTTTGTAAGAAACCGCCAAACTGTCTTCCAAAGTGGCTGTACCATTTTGCATTCCCATCAGCAAATAATGAGAGTTCCTGTTGCTCTTCATCCTCATCAACATTTGGTGTTGTCAGGGTTTTGGGGTTTTGCCTTTTTAATAGGTCTATATTGGTATCTTGTTGTTTAAATTTTCAGTCCATATGATGACATATGATGTTAACCATCTTTTCATATTCTTATTTGCTATCTGTATATCTTCTCTGGTGAGGTGTCTGTTAAGGTCTTTTGCCAGATTTTTATTTTATTTTAAAGATTTTATTTGTTTATTTGAGAGAGAGAGAGCACAATCAGGGGGAGTGGCAGGCAGAGGGAGAAGCAGGCTTCCCACTGAGCAGGGAGCTCCACATGCGGCTCAATCCCAGGACCCCGGGATCATGACCTGAGCCAAAGGCAGATGCTTAACCTACTGAACCACCCAGGTGTCCCATTTTGCCAACTTTTTAATTGAGTTATTTATTGTTGAGTTTTAGGAATTCTTTGTATATTTTGGATAGCAGTCCTTTATCAGATGTGTCTTTTGCAAATTTTTTTTTCCCAGTCTGTGGCTTATCTTCTCATTCTTTTGACATTGTCCTTCACAGAGAAATTTTTAATTTTAATGAAGTCCAGCTCAAAAGTTATTTCACTTATGGATTGTGACTTTGGTGTTTTTATCTAAAAAGTTATCTCCATACCCAAGGTCATGTAGATTTTCTCCTGTTATCTTTCATGAGTTTTATAGTTTTGCATTTTACATTTAGGTCTGTGATCCATTTTCAGTTAATTTTTGTGAAGGGTGTAATGTCTGTGTCTAGATTCACTCTTTTCACATGTAGATGTCCAGTTGTTCCAGCACCATTTGTTGAAAAGACTTAGGAGGGATTTTTTTAAAAATTTTAGGAACAAAATGATATTTCTTAAGAAGCCAAAGGAGAAACTTTTAAATAGTTTCTTATTTAATGTTCCAGGATAAAAATGTACTTTTTGTAATTAAAAAAAAAGGGACTAATTACCAATAATGAGCATTAAAGCAACTAATTTCTCTGTCCCAGGCCTCCCCAAATAATTATTTATGTATTCTATTATCCTCAAAACAGGATGAACCTTACAGTTTTCAATTGTTATACGAGGCTGAAGCATATTATTGTGAATTTAAAATATATAATTGATTTAATGAAGAAACAATCACACATGAGATTTCTAACTCAAAACAATAAAATATCTTTAAAAAATAAAGGAAAACTGAATTCACAATATGATTATTTTTACAATATCTGTTTCAAATAACATGGGATTTTTATTTTGTTGTTTAAAAATGCAAGCTGTAAAAGATAATTCATTCCAATAAAATTATTATAATTAATAGCATAGAATTATTGGTGCCACTCAAAAATTACCATAGAAGGAATAACTCCATTACACTAAGGAGAGACAAAGACAGACAGTACCATTAAATACAATTCAGATGGCGCCTTGTATCCAGATTGCAAAGCTTCAAGTTCACATTTAGAGTGACTGCAGGTGCAATATAGATGAAGCAAGTTTGTAAACATGTCCAATTCTTTTCACTAAGATTTGGGAACAAAAAGAGAAAGTAAGATTCATTCACTCATTCATTCAATATTTACTAAGTCCCTACCATGACTAAATAAATGAAAAGAGAGTATTATAACAGATACAAAGATGTGTTAGACAGAGTTCCACTCTCAAGGAGCAAACGTTCTGTTAGGGTGGATAAGAACCTACCAAAATGACTTAGAGTTAAAATAGAAAATAATCTAGAGAGAAAAGAGGCACAAATTAGTTGCTAGAGATTTTAGGGAAGAAAGGAATTATTTCCAGCTGGGAAAATCAGGAAATGATTCAGAAAGAGAAAATATTTGAGCTAAATCTTAGGAAAGAAAGAAACCCTACTATCTCCAACAACCCTTTCATTCAGAGCCTGCTTGTTTCCCAAATCTCAAGTACGTGGGTATGACCAGGTTGGTGTTCTGCCTTGCACCCCATTCTTGCTTCTATACCATTAGCACTCCTCCACTTCATGAAAGCTCTGTTCCTCAGAGATTCACCCCTTTGGACTTTCCATCCCCTCCTCCTCCTAATTGCTGTCAACCAACAGCTTCTGGTCACTTTCTGTTAATTACTGCAGACCTTGGTTCCTAGAAAGCCCTCTTCCTCTTTACTCTGACCTCCTCTTATTCTTGCTGTATTCAACATACATACATACAGAGCTGCCACTTAAAGTTGTGCAAGTCTGGGGGATCGACTCCACCACCATCTCTACCATTGATCTGCATAGTTATTTTGGCAAATTCTAGCAGGTGATGGTAAAACATCTTTTGACAGAGATTCCATTTTCTAACTTGCAAAAAGCCACCACACTGGCTACTGGCAGGGTTGCATATGGATAATTCATTCAATACCCCAGCCCTTTTGTTTTTTGACCTCATCCCCACCCATTACCTTGACCACCATATTGCTTCAGCTATATGATCCAAGTCACATTCCGGATTTTATGACCCCCAGAGACTAGACTACCTCACAATGAATCTACAGACCCTTCTTTCCTGCATTATCTTCCTGTCTTCCTAGCTCACTTACTCAAGTATTTCTTTGAAACAATTTTTCTAACTAGTGAATGCCACTAATTCATTCTTTCTTCTATTTTCTCTCTGCCCATTAGTTCCTGTCATCTTTTATTCTCTCCTATCTAGCTTAGATTTCATGACCTTTCGTTAGAACCATTTGGTTACAAATACTCTCAACATCCTTGCCCTCTCTTCCTCTTTCACATTCTCTAGAGGGAAAAAAAATCCACACAATCCTTGATGAACCCAACCTCTGCCTTCTCTGGCTGGCACTCATGCAACTGGGCATTACTGGAGAAAGCCCACAGCCATCAAATGGTTACTTCTTACCCCATCCCATAGCAATCTTCTTCTCACTCATGCACTTCCAGCAACACCTTTCATAGACCCTATAACAAACTGAGCTCTATTGTCTTTGCACGTATTGTTCCCTCTTCTTGGAATTTTTTTCCTCCAAACTCCTGGCATGGTTTAACCCTTACTTGGCCATCAAATTTCATCTTAATAACAATAATTAATAGCTAATATTTATTGAACACATTCTTTGTGCCAGGGGATTTACATAAATTAGTTCAATCTTCTCAATATCTTTAGGGTTAGATGGGGTTATTATCTTCATTTTACAGAAAAGAAAGTTAAGGATTCGAGTAAATTAAGAGAGTCCAGTAATTTATTAATGAATGCACATATAGAGCATAGTACCTACAGAATTTGGACCATGCTAGCTGACTATAGGTCTTGTATACTTAGTTAACCTATTCTGTTGCCTGTTTGGGGCTGTCTCCCCACTCTCTCCTATTACTCCTCCACAGATATGTCTTCCCAATGACACCCTAAAATATTTTCTAATAACTTCCTCAATGTGTAATTATACAGGTATTGGCTTAGTTATGTCTTGCATCTTCATTGTTTCCCTCCTATAACTAGACCTAAGCTCCATGGAGTCATATGTCTCTTTTTTTTTTTTTTTTAAAGATTTTATTTATTTTTTTGACAGAGAGAGACACAGTCAGAGAGGGAACACAAGCAGGGGGAGTGGGAGAGGGAGAAGCAGGCTTCCCGCGGAGCAAGGAGCCCGATGCGGGACTCGATCCCGGGATCCCGGGATCATGACCTGAGCCGAAGGCAGACGCTTAACCGACTGAGCCACTCAGGCGCCCCAGTCATATGTCTCTTTTACTTACCACTGTGTCTTCAGGGCCTAGCAACATGCCTGATCTATAACAAAAATCAGTCAATGCTTGTTAAGTAAGTGGAGAAAATTGAGTAGCAGACAAGCAGAGTAGAGCATACCTGGCAGAGCTGGACATGAACAAAGGCCCAGCAGGAAGAACTGGGGCACGCTAATGGGATGGCCTCACGTGGTTGTGAACTGATAGACTTTCCATCCTGTAAGTTGGTACTGGCAAGACAAACAAGGCTAGAGAACTGACAAATAACATGTAAAATAAAAAGCAGAAAGCATCCTATTTTCCGGGAATGAGGATCACTGCTGTTTCTGGGGAATATAGGGCTGGCTCACTCCACTCCGAGTTGTGAGCTGAAGTGGCATCAGAGTGGACTCTTTCAGCCCCCCACGTGGGTTCCTGTTGAGACTCAAGGACTTTTTGAACAAGTAAGAATGGAGCTATCAGGGCAGAGATCACCACAACAAGAACTTCTGTAGAGTAGGCAGGGAGTATGAGATAGATAAGTAAGGCAAGATCAGTAAACTACAATCGAGTAGAATTTTATTATATTTGACCAAAAGTCATTCCAACGCACTTAACACAGCAAAAGGCAGGTACATGCAATCTTTAAAATAACTTACAAAGATGAAAACAGAACAACGCTAAAGCGAAATCCTGAGTGTACAGAAAGGTAACACTCACAGCATTAATTTTATGAGGGGAAACTTCTGGGCAATATTGTATCACTCGGTCATTTTAACTGCAGTGTAGCAAATGCAAAGAGAGAGTGTCTAAAAATTATGACATGCTTAGGTGTTGCAGTAAGTTACTGATTCTTCCCATCATGTTTAAGAGTTATGCATTACCATGTCCTGGAGGGATCTGCAGCTTGGCACCACATGTTTAGGGCAGAATAAAATGTGCCGGGGAGGTGTGGGCTTTATAGGGTAAGGAAGCTTAGAACTGAACTGGAGTCGTAGCAAACATTAAGGCAGGAAAGACAGCAGGATGTGTCTCAGAACCAATTAAATCAGAGTTCTCACATTTCTACACACATTTTGTGCAGAGCAGTAACTTTTGCCATGGAATCCAGAGCTCGTCTTGGCTACCACGACTTCTTCTGTGATAATGAGGTCCAGAGGATTCTAATTTACCTTGACTTTCAGGAGGGATTAATGAAGAGAATCGAGAAGGTCCAGAGTCCCAGGCAACTCAGCACAGGTCTGCCTACCCACCACTGACCACCAAGTACCGTGGGAGGTGGACATCTGCTCCTGAATGCTGCCTCTGGGTGTGTGCCTGGCAGATGACATTTGGAACACACAAGACCCCATTGGTGTCTGAATCCAGCTCCATGGGCTCTTATTCCTGCAAGCATTTGCAACTCCCCACAGCAGTGTGCTCGACCCATGCAGGACAGCCTAAAGTGCTACAGAACAAAGGCCCGTGGGAGCAGTCCTCAGACAATGGCAGCTAAGAGGTGGTGAATAAATGCATCTCTCCAGGACATTGCTGAGGTCTGCTGTACCCTACAGGACTGAGACCCCACCTACCTCTTGTAGGGGTATCTAGAGTGATTATAGTAAAATGAGCAGAAACTTAAGGAAATGGCACTCATCTTCTCCTCTCTCAGGTATTATTATTCAGTTTCGCAAATACGGAAACTAAGACTTAAAAAGGTAGAGTGACTCAATTTTTTAAAACAGCTTTATTGAAGTATAATTCATGTATCATGCAATTCACCCATTTAAAGTGTACAACTCCGTGGTGTTTAATATATTCACAGTTATGCATCCATCACCATAATCTACTTTTAAACCACTTTTGTCACCCCAAATGGATTTTGTTTTTGCAAGAATAATTTAAAAAGTTTAACTTATGCATGAGGTCTTGTGCTGGGAACTATACCAGGCACTGGACATGAAGGTAAACAAGGAAGACAAGTTCCAACTCTTATGCAGCTTAAATTCCAGTGGGGGGAGACAGAAAAATACATACAAAAATATGGTAACAAGGTAATTGTTGGCTGTGGTGTGTACTGTCAAGGGAATAAACAAGGTGAATGAGAAAAAGAGAAATAAGGACAAAACTTTGCATCATAAGGTTAAAGACAGCTTCTCTGAGAAGATAGAATCCGGGGCGCCTGGGTGGCTCAGTCATTAAGCGTCTGCCTTCGGCTCAGGTCATGATCCCGGGGTCCTGGGATCGAGCCCCGCATTGGGCTCCCTGCTCCAGGGGAAGACTGCTTCTCTCTCTCCCACTCCCCTTGCTTGTGTTCCCTCTCTCGCTGTGTCTCTCTCTGTCAAATAAATAAATAAAATCTTTAAAAAAAAAAAAAAAGAAGAGAGAATCCAAGTGAGACCACAAAATAGTGAAGAGACATTGGGCAGATGCAGAAGGGAACAAGAACATTCCAGACTCAGGGAACCCCAAGAGTAGAGGCCCTGAGGGCTGGGTGGGCAATGGCCTGAATTGACATTGGAGAAATAGGAAGAAGGCAGATCCTGCAGGTCTGCGTACACCATAAGAAGGTGTTTGGATTTTAATCTAAATACATTGAGATGCCACTGACATATTTTAATCATCAGGTGTCATGACCTAATTTATGCTTTTAAAACATCTGTCTGGCTCCTCTGTGGAGAATGGACACTAGGCAGGCAAGAGCAGAATTTGGACCATGCTAGCTGACTATAGGTCCTGTATACTTAGTTAACCTATTCTGTTGCCTGTTTGGGGCTGTCTCCCCACTCAACAGGAGGACTGGATAAGAGCCCACTGCAATTGTCTAGGCAAGAGATGATGTTGACTTCGACTTGGTGGTAGCAGAGGTGGTAGAAAGGAGTGGACAGAGTCAAATGTATTTCAGAAACAATGTCAGGAGGTGAGAATGTCAATGCAGTATGTAGAGTTTTCTGAGAAGGTGAGCAGAGAAATTGCGTGGTAAGCTGGCGTCAAGGGAGGGACGTTAGAAAGGGAGAGGTGCGGGAGCATGTTTGTGATTTTGGTGAGAATAATACAGTGGAGAGGGCAAGAAAGCACTGAGGTCAAGAGCCAGCAGGGGAGAGCTGGGATGGTGGGGTCCCCAGTAATGCAGCGGGTCAGCGGCAGAACCTGTGGAATCCAATTACCCCGTGGCTGTCAGTGTTCTGTGAGGACTCCTTAGGGATCCTCAGACCCATTCAGCAGGAGGCTGAGCAAGTAGGGCCCCACTCTTGCTTTAACCAAAGCAGTCCTTGTCTTGTTTATTTTATATTTGGGGCTTATGCTTACACTGTCATTTGAAGAAAGTGATCTGGGTTCAGTGAACTTTGAGAACCATTATACTATGCTACTAGCCAAAAAGTAATTTGCTTGGCAAATATCTCTTTAATTCTGAAGACATTCGAAGTCACACCTAGAGGAAGTCATGCTGCCAAATCATTTCATTATCTAGGATACAGATTAGCCAGGACTGGTGGAAATTCAAGTGTGTGGCAAAGTACTCCCTCAGGTCTAGGAGACAGACTCCAGCCAGTGGGTTTGCCGGATGGACTCAGGTTGACAAAGCTGCTGATATCTCTGACCAGGAGTGTGGGTAGGCTTGAGGGTGACTGGGGTGACCTCTACATGCAGGTCATGGAATCCGCTTTGGAGATCTATTGTCTCCTCCAGGAAATTTTTGACTCCCTGACAGCTCCTTCAGGAGGAGACAGCTCTTTCCAGAGGCATCATTTCTGGACATTACTGAATTGGCTTCTACTCAAGTTCTTTTGTAAAAGTGAGTCAAACACAGGTGCACGTCCCTGGGAGTAATGCTGTCACTTCCTAGAACATCCTGACATTGACTTGGGTGGGCCCTGGTGAAGGATTCTGATCTGCCTGCTCCAATGCCCTTCTCACCCTCATTCTCTAAAAGAACATTGTCCTAGCTCGGCATGCACTATGAGAGTGTCTTATTATTCAACACCATGAAGCAGTCTGGCAACTTACACAAATAATCTGCACATATACAGATACATTCCAGCATGGTAGAAATAAACAAAAAAGAAATCACCTAGTTTATAGACAAAAGTTTTATTAGTGCTCATAAATTGTATTATTTAGCAAAGAAATGTTTAATAATTTATTCAGTGAATATTTAAGGAGCTTATCATTTGCCAAACACTGCAAGCAGCTGACATAATAAAAAAGAATATGATTTCTACTGTCTTCTGGAAGAGACAAATAATTATGATAGTGCGTAATGCATGCTGTAATGGAATTAATTATAGAGCTATGGATGCAGAAAAGCAAGTGAATAACTCTGTCGCAGAAACCCAGTAATGGGGGCACCTCGGTGGCTCAGTCAGTTAAGCATCTGCCTTCAGCTCAGGTCGTGATCTCAGGGTCCTGGGATCAAACCCCACATCAGGGTTCCCTGCTCAGCGGGGAGCCTGCTTCTCCTTCTGCCCCTCCCGCCCTCCACTTGTGTTCACTCACTCACTCTCTATCTCAAATAAATAAATAAATTCTTAAAAAAAAAAAAAGGAACTCAGTAATGGCTTCACAGGAGAAGGTTGCAAGAAGGATGCATAGGATTTTGCTAAGTAGAGAAGTGGCAGAAGGGTTTTCTGGGTTTATGAGAAAGCATACAAAGCCATGGAGGTCCTACGGGAGTTGATGAGTCTGAAACACAAATACTTCAGTATGCCCTGTGTGTGGGGTAGGCCCAGAGACAGGTGCACATGCAGCTAGGAAAGGAGTATGGATTGCGATCATTGCTTTCTATGCTAAGAGGACCACTGAACATTTCTAAGCAAAGAGAGAAGTATGGTCAGACTAGAATTTTCAGAATCTCTCTGTTGCAGAAGCAGCATAAAGTGAAGCTGGGAGGTTTTAAGGAACACTGTCACAGCAGCCTGGAAGAGACATGAAGAGGGTAGAGAAGGCAATGGCAGGGTGATAGGAAAAGGACAGATAGGGTTGGAGACCTATAGGGGTTAGAATTGAAAGGTCTACGGAAGACTGGATGTAGAGGGTGAAGAATTGATACTGACTCCAGTTTTCTGATCTGGTGACAGGGTAGATCAGAATGCCACTAAGAAAAATGATTAGGGTAGAGGAGCTGGGTTCAAGGCAGAGGGGAACAAGTTGAGGCTTTAATAATTATGTGTGCAAACATGAGAGCATAGGTGCTTTATTTACTATCTACATATAGATATTATCAAGACAATTACCTTTACCTTGATAATCCTTTGGCTACCATTGCCTTTGAGTTCTTTTTCTAATAATAAAGACAGATTTGCATTGACTCCTCTATAGTCACCTGTTCTCCTTCTGTAATCACATCTGTGCAAAATCTGGGAACAAGACGAAGGTTATAATCCACAGAGGACAAAATCATCATGCAGGATGGAACCCCCACCTTTGGAGGCTTTTTAGCAGTATCTCTCACCAGGGGTTAACTGACTACGGATAATATCACAAACAATGCATTCTTATTGCTACCGGATTTTTTAAAAATACCCATTCTGCTATTTCCACATCAAAGCGTGTAAGGAATAAGCTGTAAGTGGGTTTCACACCATTTAAGAAGCTCCTGACATTTTCGAAGTTCCCCTGGGGTTTGCAGTCAGAGTCTTTCTAGGAATACTGATCTCTAGGAAATGAGAGGAAAATTCCTTGCAAAATTTTATCTAAATGAAATAACAAAAGGAACATTTGACATTCAAAGTCTTTAAGGGAACTGCATTTTCTTAAAAAATAAAAGAATAACTGTGGATGCAGTTTGCTTTTGATTTTGTGGCAATGTGTGTGCCGAGTGGGGAATTTGATGAAGAGGGGTTGAGCATAATGAGCAGAAAATTGCAAGTGATCGATCTGTTATATACATTATCTCTGTGCTTAAGTGAAGAAGAAGGAGGTGAAATTGTCCTTTGAATTCAAAACCACGCTAATCATCAATCTAGCTAATTTTTCCAGTTGTAAGTTTTGTTTGCTTAATTATCCAAACTGGTCATCCAGTGACTTCAAATCCATTACTAAGTGCACAACCAGAGTCTGCTTTGTCCTTGTTTGGTAGATAAGTATTTCATCTCTCTTTTTAAACACTGGTGTGCTTTTTATATGCTAACTTAATACTTCCCTGTCAGTGTATGATTGAGTAGGCAGAGAGTTTACAATGTTTTACCCAGTCCTTGAACTAGGGAAAAATATGGAGAGATCATATGATTCATCTATGGTCTGTATATAAGAAATAGATTTGTTAGTTTGGTAATTGTTTTTCAGGGAAAGGTCCATGGTGTGTCTGTGCTGTTCCTCACTTTATGTCCAGCCCTTAGCACACTGCTCTGCACATTGTAGAGCCTCAGTAAGCCTTTCTTGAATGAACAAAGGAATGAATAATGAATGAATGAATGAATGAATGGTAACTTGCTATTCCTCCTCTCTACACCCCCCAACTGCTCCACATATTATCACAAACAAGAGATGTTCATTCATTGATTTTCTTCATATAGTGTCTTTATAAGTGATCATATAATTTATAGTCCAAACCAGGACACTTTTGAGAATGAAAGGGATGTTGTTAGTAATTTCACCAGGACAACAGGCACAAACTGGGACCATCACAGGCAAATTGGGACATATGATCATCCTATACATAGGGGATTACAAAGAGACTGAAGGACCAGAGAACATTTTTCTTGCCTATAGTTCATTTTCTTGATGCCTTACTTGGCTTGATACAATTGATCTGATCTTCTGAGCTGATTACTGACTTTTCCTTAAACTCAATAGTTTTTCTGTTTTTTTACTTTCCAACTTGAATTTTGCATTAAAGTGGCAGGAAAAAAAACTCTAAGAGGAGACAATTCTAACCCCCAATGCCTAGCTGTGCTTAACACATGGTCAGCTCAATAAGTGTTTGCATAAAAAAAAAAGGAAGAAAGTTCTGGTTTCAAAAGAGTAGAATGAAGAACTAGTAAACACTTCTCCGACCCAAAATCCATACAAATGATTAAAAATACATACAAAAATTATATAAAATTGTATAATTTTATTGATATATAATAAAAATTGAGGGGACTTTTGCCTAACAAGAAACCAATGAAAGCTTGAAAAATGGAAACCACATGGTTTAAGATGAAGTTGGAAAATCACTTCTCAGAACATGCATAGAAGTAGCACCAAAAGAACTCAATTGCCAGAGGGGCTTGGAAAGGAGACCAGAGGTAATTAGCAAGTGTACCCAAGTGACAGCAGCCAGACAGATTGACACACACACACACACACACACACACACCAGGTATATCCATCTCCACCCAGGAGCAGTTGAAGCTTGGGATAGAGTAACAAGGCAGTTCCTCCAGGTGTCCTCAGTGCCCCAGAAGAATCAGGAGCATCTTTACCTCACCTAGTGTCATGGCTCATTCCTCCATCACTCTCCCTGGAAACAGCAGCTCTCTATCCCCCACTACACTGTACAAAGAGTTAACAGAAAATCTAATAGAGAAGTTCAGCTACCAAAACAAACTCATAAGGGATTGATATCTAAAATATATAAAGAACTTCTGCCCATTTCTTGATTGGATCATTTGTTCTTTGGGTGTTGAGTTTAAGAAGTTCTTCATAGATTTTGGATACTAGCCCTTTATCTGATATGTCATTTGCAAATATCTTCTCCCATTCTGTCGGTTGTCTTTTGGTTTTGTTAACTGTTTCTTTTGCTATGCAAAAGCTTTTTATCTTGACAGGTCCCAATAGTTCATTTTTGCCCTTGCTTCCCTTGCCTTTGGCGATGTTTCTAGGAAGAAGTTGCTGCAGCTGAGGTCGAAGAGGTTGCTGCCTGTGTTCTCCTCAAGGATTTTGATGGAATCCTGTCTCACATTTAGGTCTGTCGACCATTTTGAGTCTATTTTTGTGTGTGGTGTGAGGAAACGGTCCAGTTTCATTCTTCTGCATGTGGCTGTCCAATTTTCCCAACACCATTTGTTGAAGAGACTGTCTTTTTTCCAGTG
>NW_027801229.1:0-283 GCF_054177405.1 Leptonychotes weddellii | reverse complement strand
GGGCAAACGCCGAGAGAGAAGAAAAAGGAAAGGAATTGCATTCTTTTTTTTTTAAATTTTTGCCTGAGGCCATTTCTTTCTTTTTTTTTTTTTTAAAGATTTTATTTATTTATTTGAGAGAGAGAGACACAGCGAGAGAGGGAACACAAGCAGGGGGAGTGGGAGAGGGAGAAGCAGGCTCCCCGCAGAGCAGGGAGCCAGATGTGGGACTCGATCCCAGGACCCTGGGATCATGACCTGAGCCGAAGGCAGTCGCTCAACTGACTGAGCCACCCAGGCGCCC
>NW_027801228.1:0-283 GCF_054177405.1 Leptonychotes weddellii | reverse complement strand
AGGGTGCCTGGGTGGCTCAGTTGGTTAAGCGACTGCCTTCGGCTCAGGTCCTGATCCTGGAGTCCCGGGATCGAGTCCCGCATAGGGCTCCCTGCTCGGCAGGGAGTCTGCTTCTCCCTCTGACCCTCCTCCCTCTCATGCTCTCTGTCTCTCATTCTCTCTCTCTCAAATAAATAAATAAAATCTTTAAAAAAAAAAAGATGTGGTGTGTATATACATATATGTACATGTATATACACACACACATACAATGGAATATTAGCCATAAAAATAGAATGAAATT
>NW_027801227.1:0-283 GCF_054177405.1 Leptonychotes weddellii | reverse complement strand
GTCCATGAATGGCTAATAAAATGGATAACTCTTGAATACTGTGCACACCTGAGGCTCATTCAATCACCAGATATTCATTAATGCCCTACTATGAATCTATTGTAATTTTCCTATGTGTAATGCTCAGAATACTCTGTTCACTTTAGTCCATATTTCTGCAAGAAAAATGAGTCTTGAACAAGGGTACATAAGTTTTTTTAAATAAATACTAAAAACTGTTCTTTCTCTGGTAATTGTTATACAAAAACATTCTATACCTTCTATACATTCTAGAATGCAGTCA
>NW_027801226.1:0-283 GCF_054177405.1 Leptonychotes weddellii | reverse complement strand
TAAAACAGTCATTTATTCTCCCAGAGTTCTGGAGGCCAGAAGTTTGAAATCCAGGTGTTGGCAGAAGGACATGCTCTCTGAAGGCTCTGGGGAGGATCCTTCCTGCCTCTTCCGGACTCTGGTGCTGTGGGCAATGCTTGGTGTTCCTCGGCTTGCAGACCCATCACTCCATGTGGACTCCTTCCCTGCGTGTGGACTCCTTCCCTGCGTGTCTGTGTCTCACCTCGCCTTCTGCCTTTTTCTGATAAGGACACCTGACATTGGATCTAGGGCTCATCCTAAA
>NW_027801225.1:0-283 GCF_054177405.1 Leptonychotes weddellii | reverse complement strand
AAAGAAAGAAAGAAAGAAAGAAAGAAAGAAAGAAAGAAAGGAGAGAGGGAGGGAGGGAAGGAACGGAGGAAGGGAAGAAGGGAAGAAGGGAAGAAGGGAGGAAGGGAGGAATGCTTCCTCCCCGACTCCATAACACATTTTGTCTCCTGGACACAGAGCGGGGCTGCTTATGTTCCAAGTTTCACAGAGTCCCTAGGAAAAGTGTTTCACCTTAGTCTACTTTGCTTCCCTCCAAAGGGCCCAACCTCAGCCAATGAGATCTTCCTGAAAATAGAGAGCATTC
>NW_027801224.1:0-283 GCF_054177405.1 Leptonychotes weddellii | reverse complement strand
CTAAGGTCTACCAAATTCTCTGAACCACATAAAAAGAAACAATGAAGAACCAGATTTGCCTTGGCCTGTGACTGGGGGGAGAGGCCGGTACTGTTTCTTGGATATGCTCTGCACAGAGCCCAGCGTATGTACAGTGTTTAATATTCACACTAATGGTTAGCTGTAGCAGGTTGACTGGCGGCCCCCAAAAGATAGGGCCATGTCCTGGAACTTGTAAAGGTGACCTTATTTGGAAAAAAGATCTTTGCAGATGTAATTTAATTAAGGATCTCAAGATGAGATT
>NW_027801223.1:0-283 GCF_054177405.1 Leptonychotes weddellii | reverse complement strand
TTCACACGATATAATCTCCTGTTTCCTTAAAAATAAAAGGATCTACGGCTGACACAGTGGACAATGCCATGTTCCATTAGACGTAGGACACTTCTGAGCAGGAGACCCACCACCTCACTGTAACTGCCTTAGGGGACAAAAGACACAATAGCTGATGAGACAGAAATACAAAGTTGAGGGGTGCCTGGGTGGCTCAGTCGTTAAGCGTCTGCCTTCGGCTCAGGTCATGATCCTGGAGTCCTGGGGTCAAGCCCCAAGTCGGGCTCCCTGCTCAGTGGGAAGC
>NW_027801222.1:0-283 GCF_054177405.1 Leptonychotes weddellii | reverse complement strand
AACAAGAGAGTCAGTCTGTCCTTCGAAGCTTTGAAGCCAGGCATTAACTTCTCTCTAGTTATGAGATAGCATCTTAGACCAGAGGGCAGTTTCTTGTACATTGAAAATCTGTTTAGTATAGTTATTCATTAGTAATCTGTGTCACTTAGATCTTCTGGATAATTTGCTGCAGCTTCTATATCAGTATTTGCTGCTTCACTTTGCACATTTATGTTATGGAGATGGCTTCTTAAACCTCATGAACCAACCTCTGCTAGCTTCAGACTTTCCTTCTGCAGCTTCT
>NW_027801221.1:0-283 GCF_054177405.1 Leptonychotes weddellii | reverse complement strand
GTTGACTTTCCATTGGAGGAGAAGTGAGAACTGGCCTGTGAGAATAGTACTTGGGATCTTTGGGTCTGCCCCGAGTGGTGACTTCTCTCCACCCCATTTGGCCAGGCACCCCGAGACACGGCAGCCCCTCAAACACCAGGAGGAAGCAACGCACATGGGCCAGGCATATGCGCCAGACTTCCTCTTTCTCCCTCCGTGCATGAACACTTCGGTTCCTTTCCCGAGTCATTGCAAGAGAACTAATGTTGAGCCCCGTCCATGACCGAGGGCCATGATGGGCACT
>NW_027801220.1:0-283 GCF_054177405.1 Leptonychotes weddellii | reverse complement strand
CTTCCTTTATTACACAAAACGCAGCAAACTGTACATACTGTTTCATGCCTTGGTTTTTTTCCCTTACCAGTATGTTCAGGAGCTCTTTCCATATCTGTACACAGAGAACTTCCGAATTATGATATATATTATTTCATAGCTGCCCAGAGAGGTACATTGGGATCCGCGTTACTGGTTCTGGAGAATGGATTTTTTGACATTTTTTTTTTATTCTTATGTTAATCCCCTATATTACATCATTAGTTTTAGATGAAGTGTTCCATGATTCATTGTTTGTGCATAA
>NW_027801219.1:0-3028 GCF_054177405.1 Leptonychotes weddellii | reverse complement strand
ATTTTTTTTTTTATTCTTATGTTAATCCCCATACATTACATCATTAGTTCTAGATGAAGTGTTCCATGATTCATTGTTCGTGCACAACACCCAGTGCTCCATGCAGAACGTGCCCTCCTCAATACCCACCACCAGGCCAACCCATCTTCCCACCCCCCTCCCCTCTAGAACCCTCAGTTTGTTTTTCAGAGTCCATCGTCTCTCATCCAGCCCAGTCAATTTATAATCTCTCCCTCTTCCTCCCCTTCCCAGCACTTTATCATGTCCTCCAGCTTTTCACATCCAGTCCCTTTCTACTCATTCTCCAGCACTTCCTCACAAAAACTAGGAAATGACCTTGCAAGAACAACTTTTCTAAGGGTAAGGGAAGAGGGTGTTGTATTATCAAAAGAAGATTCCCTTTGGTGGACTGGGGGAAAGTGAAAGTGTATGAACACGCCCAAATGACTAATTTTTAGCCCATCAAACCAAATCTCTAACTATTCTCCCCCTAAATAGCTGACAGATTCCATTAGAGGCCAGACTCAAGAAGGGCCAATTATATCCTTCCCTAGATTTTTATACTAGTCATACTAAATTTGCTATTAAATTTACCTCTCTATCCTGGGATGACAACAAAAGGCTTATTTTGATTAAGAGGGAGAGAAAAATGGAACTGAAGAATCTCTTAACAGTGGCAGTTTTAAGTGATGGTGGAATTACTGAATATAAGCTAAAGATTTGGTGAGATGATTTACCTTGTCACAAGTCATAAGAATAAGTACTTCAAGTTTCTTAGCACTTACGAGACACATAAACTGATGCAGTGAACCAAAACAACTAAAAGTTTAGATCTAGGGTGCCTGGGTGGCTCAGTTGGTTGGGCAACTGCCTTCGGCTCAGGTCATGATCCTGGAGTCCCAGGATCGAGTCCCGCATCGGGCTCCCTGCTTAGCAGGGAGTCTGCTTCTCCCTCTGACCCTCCCCCCTCTCATGCTCTCTCTATCTCATTCTCTCTCTCAAATAAATAAATAAAATCTTTAAAAAAAAAAAGTTTAGATCTAATCCATGCTTACATCTGAATATGGTTATACTTGTGTAGATCTAATGATTAAGTGTAGAATGGTGGCTAGTGGTGGTGCTAGAGTGTAGACATCTCCTTCTCTGGCAGGTTAAATACTGCAAAATTAGGCTTTTGTTAAAAAGTGTAAGACAGGGTGGCTGTGTCCAAACTGCTTGGGTTTGAATCCTCATTTTATCATCTGGCAGGTTATTTTTACCTCTCTGTGCTTATTTCTTCATCTGCAAAAGAGAGATAATAGTATGTACTTTCTATGGTTGTTGGAAGAATAAAATGAGATAATGTAGGCGATGCTTAAGATAGAGCCTGACACAGAGTAAGTACTCAACAAATGCTAAATATTACTATCAATAGCTAGATTACTTTTTTGGTGCTTGAGATAATTAAAGAACAGTCCTTTAGATGGATAGTTAAATGACATTTTGGTGAAAGATTTAAGCTGTGGAATAAAGGGTAGACTGAATGGAAAGAAAGCATTCTCTAAACATGAAATTATACAGTTCCATTTATAAATCAATTATAAACTAAGTTTTCCTAGTGACAATATTACTCCAAAAAGTCATGATATCTATTTAGGATTAAGAAGTAGAATGAGACTGTAGATTTGAAATAAAAAATGACAATCATTTGTTGAGCATCTGATACTTGTTAGCAGTGTTCTGGACATTGACAATAAAGAAAGAACAAAACAGATGAAAATTCCAGCTCTTGTGTAATGGCATATATGAAGACGTACTTAAAAAAAAAACACCAAAAAACCTAGATCCTGAAGGATCATGTGATGTATCTGATACACCTACCATTTGGAAAAAAGAGATAAAACTAAGGTTGTTAGAGACAATTAGGAGTTACTTCAACAAGCTACTATGCTTTAAGAGATTTACCACTGACCCCCTTCTCCCAGTGTGAAGATGAGTGATTCAAAAATCTTTTATAGGGCACCTGGGTGGCTCAGATGGTTAGGCGACTGCCTTCGGCTCAGGTCATGATCCTGGAGTCCCGGGATTGAGTCCTGCATCAGGCTCCCTGCTCGGCGCGGAGTCTGCTTCTCACTCTGACCCTCTCCCCCTCTCGTGCTCTATCTCATTCTCTCTCTCAAATAAATAAAATCTTTAAAAAAAATCTTTTATAAAACCAATAGAAGTCCATGTATAAGTGATAACCAATTTTATTTCATATCAGAAAGAGCAACATAAACATTTTGTTCATGTTAAATTCAGAAAACATCCCCACTTCATCATTTGACTAGGAGATAAAAATACATTTAATTTCCATAATAGAGACCTAACCAAAGAGAGAGATGTTAGGAATTGGGAAACAAAGAGAAAAAGGAAGACAGCCATCAGAGGGAGAGAAACAGAGAGAAAAAAAAGAAGGAAAAAAAGAGAATATAGGAAACACCAAAAATGGGGGGGGGGTGAAGGAGAGAGGTGATGGGAAAGAGGGAATTAGAAGAAGAGCTACAGCAGGAATTGAGGGGACAGTCAGGAGACCTCAAAGATCCAGATTAGGTCATGGATAATAACTTTTTACATTTAAGCTCAGCTATTCACTTTGGATATAAGCATCATAAATCATCATCATTGGTAGTCTATACACTGTACAGAAATTAAGAAACCACCAAAGTTTTTACATTGGTAATTACATACAAATTCTACCTTCAGGAGACTATCTCTGCTTTTCTCTAAAGTCACATTTTCCCTACTTTGGTGTCTATGCTCATATAATTTTTCCATTTAAAGTGCTTTGTCCATCACTCCACATTCAATGAATACCCAATAAATATTTATTGAGTACCTACAACTCCGAATCGCCAAGGAAAGGTTGAGAAAGAAAAACAAAGCTGGGGGCATCACGTTGCCCAATTTCAAGCTATATTACAAAGCAAAGATCACCAAAACAGCATGGTACTGGCACAAAAACAGACATATAGACCAATGGAACAGAATAGAAAGCCCAGATATGGAC
>NW_027801218.1:0-283 GCF_054177405.1 Leptonychotes weddellii | reverse complement strand
GCACAAACAATGAATCATGGAACACTACATCTAAAACTAATGATGTAATGTATGGGGATTAACATAAGAATAAAAAAAAAAAAGAAAATGTGCTTCTATGTTGTTTTTCTTTTTTAAGTCAAAAGCCTTTAAGCTTACATTTTTAAGCTTTGATTTTGGGTCTCTACCCTCCTTAAAATTTCCCCAACAGATGTCTGATCATTATACATGTTGACATGCAAGCAGCTTTGTCATTGTAACCATGTTTAGTTTTCGGTATCTAATTTCTCTACTAGGTATATGG
>NW_027801217.1:0-283 GCF_054177405.1 Leptonychotes weddellii | reverse complement strand
AGTTGATCCCAGCTGAGAACCACCAAGTTGAAAGCCAGGATTAGTTCCTTACGTCCAGTGAGCACATGGGACTCTTTAAGGGGTGTGGGGTAGGGAAGGATAGGAGTAGAATAATGGGGGCTTTATAATCAGATAGCCATGGGTTTATATCCTGTCAAGATATGTAATAGGTGTATGATTTGGAGCTTCTTATGAAAAAATTCTCTGGGCTATAACGTTCTCATGTAAAGAATGTAAATAACAGGACATCTGTAGGGGGCCTTTGCTGTTTCTGCTTATTTAG
>NW_027801216.1:0-283 GCF_054177405.1 Leptonychotes weddellii | reverse complement strand
TTGTCACACCTCATGAGGAGAGCTATTACACTTACACTGATAAAGCACACACAACATAGAAGGAAAATCACCATTTGTGCAGAGTTTCAGTAAGTTTAAGAAGTGTTTGAAACAAAGCAGGCCCAGGAATACCTGGGTGGCTCAGTCGTTAAGCATCTGCCTTCGGCTCAGCTCATGATCCCAGGGTCCTGGGATGGAGTCCCGCATTGGGCTCCCTGTTCAGCAGCAATCCTGTGCTTCTCCCTCTCCCACTCCCCCTGCTTGTGTTTCCTCTCTTGCTGTG
>NW_027801215.1:0-283 GCF_054177405.1 Leptonychotes weddellii | reverse complement strand
GGAGCCCTCCCTCCCTCATACTGTGCCGTTAAGTGGGATAGATCACACATCCCACCTATATGTGGAGAGACTTCTTTCTCTTAATATTTTATATGATTAGGTTACGTGCCACCTCATGACTCTGATGAGCTTCAGAAAAAATATAATTTTGTAGTTTATCTGGATTTTATTCATTATTAGGATAGGAGTGATTTTTTTTAAAGCTTCCTATATCTTGAGGAGAAGCAGAAGCCCACTTCAGAATATCAAAAGCGGAAAATTTACAGAACTAAAAGGAGAACAG
>NW_027801214.1:0-283 GCF_054177405.1 Leptonychotes weddellii | reverse complement strand
CATCCCTCTTATATGTTTGCAATCTCCCATAGCTGATCTTGCTTCCACTCCCCGATACCCGTGCCCCCTCTCCTCCTTTGGACTTCAACATCCCACACCAGGCAGCCTTCCTATGTGGCCACTCCTCACACTGGCTCAGGCGTCTTGGTCTGGACCACTGAGGCTCTCTCCCTGCCCTGGCATGAACACCTGTCATTCTTAGCCCTACCCTATGGATTTAGGATGAACTGATTAAGAAAGGAGAAGGAAGGGGCGCCTGGGTGGCTCAGTTGGTTAAGCGACT
>NW_027801213.1:0-283 GCF_054177405.1 Leptonychotes weddellii | reverse complement strand
AAGACCTTTTGAGGTGGGAACCCTAGGACCTAATGCTGGTCTCAGGGCTGTGTCCATGAGCCAGTGAAGTGGGAAATACATATGGCTAGATATTTTTTCATGCAGATTAAATTATTTTATTTTATTATTATTTTTTAAAGATTTTATTTATTTATTTGACACAGAGAGAGAGAGAGCGAGAGCAGGAACACAAGCAGGGAGAGTGGGAGAGGGAGAAGCAGGCTTCCCGCTGAGCAGGGAGCCCGATGTGGAGCTCGATCGCAGGACCCTGGGATCATGATCT
>NW_027801212.1:0-283 GCF_054177405.1 Leptonychotes weddellii | reverse complement strand
CAAACAATGAATCATGGAACACTTCTTCTAAAACTAATGATGTAATGTATGGGGATTAACATAAGAATAAAAAAAAAAAAAAACAGGATTCCAGGCACATCTCAGGCTGAGTGTGCGGTCCTGATTGTTGCTGTTGGTATTGGTGAGCTTGAAGCTGGTTATCTCCAAGAATGGGCAGGGCCGTGAGCACGCCCTTCTAGCTTACACACTGGGTGTAAAACAACTAATTGTTGGTGTTAATAAAATGGCTTCCACTGAGCCACCCTACAGCCAGAAGAGATAC
>NW_027801211.1:0-283 GCF_054177405.1 Leptonychotes weddellii | reverse complement strand
GTGGCCTTGGCGTCGGTGTCGTCGCTCTTCCTGTTGTCGGTGCTGGGCTTCGTGGCGGTGCGGCTGGGCAGGAGGAGCCGGGCCGCGTCGGGGGGCGGCTGCTCGGTGCCCGAGGGCCCCTTTGCGGGCCACCTGGTGGACGTCAGCGGCGCGGGGACCCTGTCGCACAGCTACCAGTACGAGGTGTGTCTGACGGGAGACTCGGGGACCAATGAGTTCAAATTCCTCAAGCCCATTATCCCCAATTTCGTGGGTGAAGGGACTGGTAGGGGCACCGAGGAAA
>NW_027801210.1:0-283 GCF_054177405.1 Leptonychotes weddellii | reverse complement strand
TTGTGCTCTCTCTCTCTCAAATAAATAAATAAAATCTTTATTAAAAAAATCAAGTGTCTGGCCGCCCCCACCTTCCCGGGGAATAATAGCTGATAATACAAATAACTCACGGCGTGTCTCACACCTGCCATACTGCATCCTGTTCCAGCTCCTTGAACTAGGTTTACTCACTCCTCTCAGCAGCACCCTGAGGTAGGGAATATTTCTATTTTATTGATGAGGAAACTGAGGCACAGTGCAGTTGAATAATTTGCCCAAAGTCCTGGCTATGAAATGGAGATCA
>NW_027801209.1:0-283 GCF_054177405.1 Leptonychotes weddellii | reverse complement strand
AGGGCGCCTGGGTGGCTCAGTCGGTTAAGCGTCTGCCTTCGGCTCAGGTCATGATCCCAGGGTCCTGGGATCGAGTCCCACATCGGGCTCCCTGCTCAGCCAGGAGCCTGCTTCTCCCTCTCCCACTCCCCCTGCTTGTGTTCCCTCTCTCGCTGTCTCTCTCTGTCAAATAAATAAATAAAATCTTAAAAAAAAAAAATTAAAAAAAGATGTGGTATATATATACAATGGAATATTACTCAGCCATCAAAACAATGAAATCTTGCCATTTGCAATGACGTAG
>NW_027801208.1:0-3028 GCF_054177405.1 Leptonychotes weddellii | reverse complement strand
CCCAATAATTTGAAAAGACATATGCACCCATATGGTCCTTGCAGCATTATTTATAACAGCTGACATATGGAAGCAATCTAAGTGTCCATCAGTGAATGAATGTCATAGTATTCCATTATATATATGTATATGTAGGTATATATATCACAAGATGTGGTAGTACTTCACCATTAAACAAAAGGATGAAATCTTGCCATTTGTAACAACATGAATGGACTTTACTAATATTATGCTAAGTGAAATAAATTAGAGAAAGTCAAATCCTTTATGATTTCACATAGAATCTACAACACAAAACAAATGAACAATCAAAACAAAACAAACCTCATAGAGAATAGATTGGTGGTTGCGAGGAGCCTGGTGTGGGGTGGGTGAGTGATATTGTTGAAGGGGATCAAGAGGTACAAACTGGCATATACATACTCCATGGAACAAATACATGCAATACCAACTAATTTTGCCTAAACTCATCCATATCCTTTTACAAAAATCTAGTTTAAACATTACCAAAGCATGGGTAACCATCTCTATCCCCCAGTGAAGCAAAGTTGAGAGGAGTAAGATTTCCTATCTTGTCTATGATGGGGAGAAAATGGCTTCCCAAAGATGTCCACATCCTATCCCGGGACTTGAAAATGGTAAATTGCAAGGCAAAGGAAAATTAAGGTTGTTGATCAACTAAATTTAAAATAGCAAGATGATCCAGGGACCAATGTAATCACCAGGACCCTTAAATGTGGAAAAGGGAGGCAGAAGAGTGAGTTTCAGAGTGAAATGATGTGAGAAAATCCCGACAGCCATTGCTGTGAGGATGGAAGGGGACCATGAGCCCAAAAGTGTGGGCAACTTCTAGATAGTGGAAAAGGTAAAACAGAACAAGACAAGCCTCCAAAATGGATTCTTCCTCAGGGCTTCTAGAAAGGAATATAGCCTTGCTGATTCCTCAACTGCAGCCCAGTGAGACTTATTTTCAACTTCTGTACTATGGAACTGAAAGATAACACATTTATTTTGTGTTAAGCTAATAAATTTGTATTGATTAACTATAGCAGTAATATACAAATAGACTGCCCACAGGTTCGCTTGATGCTTTACTGTGGCCCTGTCAAAATTTGGAGGCTGGTTATAAAATTCTACCTGAAGGAAATAAAATATTATTGGTACTAATCCAAGGCAACTAAGTAATCTGTTCCCTTGTGAAATAAAATACACTCTCAAAACTGAATTCAAATGAATATTTACTGAACTCCTACTAAGTAAGAAACGTTTAAAAAAATGCTCTTTTCCCCAACTGTGTCAAATTCCCTCCACCCAGCCCAGGATCACTGCCTTGCTGTTTTTCCTGGGCTGGGAACACCAACCCATGTTTCCCTGGGTTTCTATGATTATTCAGTGCTCTCTTGTGTAGTGGAAGCCTTCTGCTGGACTGGGAATGACAACCTATGTTTCACTAGTCTCTTTCCTTTCTCAGTGTGATTCACAGATTTCCAGGCCCACTGATTTCCATTGCACGGACTGAATTAGCTGCTGAAGCACTTTGAACTGTACTCTATTGTAAAATGAAGATACAGCCTAGGACTTTTCAACCTGCACTAAATAGAGTAACGCCTCTTTAGGGCCCAAGAGTGAATAGGACCCTGGTAAACCCTCAGTAGTTCTCCCGTCACCCATCCTAAGCCCATCTGGCCCAGCCTTATTACCTTTATGAGGTCAGTTCAAGCACCTAGTCCACATCTTAGCTTAGCCACTCGACGTGTCCAGGGCTTCGGAGCTCAGCCACCCACCCATCCCCACCTTAACACAAGGTCAATATAATTTCACTTCACAAGATTCACTGCAGATGTCTCTCTGTCTCTGTCTTTCTCTCTGTACTCATCACACACATGTACACACCAAGAAAGAAAGAATATTAGGCCTGTTCTCCAAAAGACTTCCAAATGATCAACTTATGCTGGCATCTGATGGGGAAAGTCAGAGCCAGGCTGGACCAGGAAGAGAGGACAAAGGTCTTCCTGAGTGTGGTGCTGGTGGCAGGGAGGACAGGAGCCTCTCCAAGGTTGAAGATACAGGTGGCAGGCCCTGGGTGTGCTGGACCAAGAGCTCCCCTGGGCTTTTATACAACCCTTAGTCCCAGTCTGAAAGTGGCATTCCCAAATGGTAATAAGATGAAGAAAAAGAAAGGCCTGGACCACACAACAAGAACACCCCTGAAGAGGCCAGGAGAAGGAACTGGGAGAGAAGAAGCAAGGAAACACTGCAAAGGTCCTTTGCGAAATTAGGTTTCATTGACTCATTACCAGGAGCCTCACTTATCTGCCTTTCAGAGAGGCATGGGAAAAATTCACCCTTCTGAGGGGAAGTCATTGACATCAGGTACTTCTTGGCAGTGAGGACTGGCTTCTGCTACTGACGTTCCCAGGCCTCTGGGGGGCAGTGTAAGTTGCCATGCGCTCTCCGCGGCAGCCCTGACTGGAGGACCCCTCCCAGGAGATGCAGACTGAAAACAGACAGGCGGGTGGGGCTGGCTCACAGAAGTCAGCCTGGGCGCTCAGTTACTAGTCACGACCCTTCCCTGGAAAGGAAGTCTTTATCGCAGATGCACGACTGCCATCCCGGGGTCAAACTCCCGTGAGGTCTGTACGTCTCAGTTTTCTTTGCTTAAAAGGTCACAGTTGAGTCCTGCTCCTCAGAAACCACAGGGTTGACAATAGCATTGAGAGAGAACTCTTCAGTAATAGTAATAATAACAGCTCATGATTATGAAGTGCTTAACTGCGTGCCACAGGCCTATAGTATTTTATCCAATACCAAACCTAAGGTAATTTTAATATTCTCCTTTTCTTTTCTTTTTTTTTTTTTAACATTTTATTTATTTATTCATGAGAGACAGAGAGAGAGAGAGAGAGAGAGAGAAGCAGGCTCCCAAGGAGCAGGGAGCCCGATGTGGGACTCGATCCCAGGACCCCGGGATCATGACCTGAGCCGAAGGCAGACGCTTAACCATCTGAGCCACCCAGGCGCCTTATTC
>NW_027801207.1:0-283 GCF_054177405.1 Leptonychotes weddellii | reverse complement strand
GCTACAGAAAGTGAAAAATAATCATCATTAACAGTAATGGCAAATAATAGCTTTTAAGGTAGAATTTCACAGATCAAGTACAGATTTTTACTTAGAGATACTTGAGGAATATATATTTGTGTGTGTGTGTACATATGTGTGTGAATTTCAGCTTAGAGAAAACTGTACATTTTTTTTTACATTTTTCTTCTTTTTTTTTAAATTTTTTTATTCTTATATTATCCCCATACATTGCATCATTAGTTTTAGATGTAGTGTTCCATGATTCATTGTTTGTGCATAA
>NW_027801206.1:0-283 GCF_054177405.1 Leptonychotes weddellii | reverse complement strand
AGCACCACTGTGAGCGTGCAGGTGACGGACACCAATGACCCACCAGCCTTTTACCCCAGGAGCTTTGTCGTCAGCGAGGTTGACGGTGCCAGACCGGGAATTCAGCTGGGAATTTTCAATGCTACAGATCCAGACAGAGCTGCTGGCCAGATAAGGTGAGAAGAGAGGAATGGGGAGTGTGGTCGTTTAAACAGAACGAGCCACCTACCCGTAGGCATTCCTGGTGGAAACCTGCCCTTTGGCGGGCGGGTGAGGTTGACTCCAGCTCAGTTATGAAAATAAC
>NW_027801205.1:0-283 GCF_054177405.1 Leptonychotes weddellii | reverse complement strand
AGAACACCTTCCTATCCACACGATATTTCAGTAACAAAACCTCTCAAAGCCCAAGGTCAGTAAGAATTTTAAAAGAGATGACTAAACATATTAAATATGATTAGAAGTAACCATAATGTAACCTGCAATTTTTAATCAAGATTTTAAAACCCATATTCCATCTGGTTTTTTTTTTTTTGAGACACAATTCACATACCATAAAATTCACCCTTTTAACTTAGAAGTGTACAACTGAGTACATTCACAAAGTTGTGCAACAATCACCATTGCCTAATTCCAGAAC
>NW_027801204.1:0-283 GCF_054177405.1 Leptonychotes weddellii | reverse complement strand
GTCTAGGTCAGCCCTAGGCCCTGGGGGAGGAGCTATCAGGGGCTGCCCTGTGGACCCCACCCAGGGCAGGGGAACCCCGTCTCTGAGTCCCTGGTGCTCATGCTCACCTGTGACTCCCTTGGAGGAGGAGGTGCAGGCCCAGCACCAGCCTGCTGACCCCCTTCTCGCCCACAGTGGCCGCCCCCAGCACCCCGCTGCCTCACGTGGACCAGTATGAGGTGGTGTGGCCCCAACGCCTGCCGGCAGCACCCCGTGCCCGCCGAGCCCTGCCCTCCCACCTGGT
>NW_027801203.1:0-283 GCF_054177405.1 Leptonychotes weddellii | reverse complement strand
GATGGTCGTCTACACGCCAAGCAGGGAGGCCTCCAGAGAGCCGACCTGCCCGCGCCTGGATGCCGGACCTCCAGCTTCCGGAACGGGGAGAAGGTAGATTTCCGTTGTTTGAGCCTCCAGCCTGTGGACATTTGCTATGGAGGTCAAGCCAACACAGTGGGCACCCGAAGCCCAGCCTGGGGCCTCACAGCTGCCTGTGAGGTCAGGCAAGCCATGGACACACCTTGTGGGGTGTCCGGGGTGCTTTGAGGTCATTCCCTTAGACACGAGATGTGTGGTCTGC
>NW_027801202.1:0-283 GCF_054177405.1 Leptonychotes weddellii | reverse complement strand
GGCAGGGGGTCCCTTCTACTTCTCCAACCTCTCCTGCCTCATCTCGGCCATTGTATCTCTGACTCCCTCTGCCTTTCTCTGCTCTGAAGAGTTCATATGGTAACAGTGGGCCTGCCTGGATAATCCAGGGTGCTCTCCCCATCTCTGGGTCAGGTGACCACCTGCCTCAATCCCATCTGCACCCTGATCTCCCTCTTCCGTGTAGAATAGCACATTCCCACATGTAACACCCCAGGTCGAAGATCATGGGGGTCAAAATCCTGCCTACACAGCAATCACATGC
>NW_027801201.1:0-283 GCF_054177405.1 Leptonychotes weddellii | reverse complement strand
TATTCTTGGTTGCATGTTCTTCTCGTTTAGTACCCTGAATATGTCTTGCCAGGACTTTCTGGCTTGCCAGGTCTCTGTAGATACGTCTGATGTTATTCTGATGTTCTTCCCTCTTTATGTAAGGAATCTCTTCCCCCTAACTGCCCTTAAGATAGTTTCCTTGGTTCTAAGATTTGCTAGTTTTACTATTACATGCTGGGGTGTTGGCCTGTTTTCCTTGATCATGGGAGGGGTCCTCTCTGCCTCTAGGATGCGAATGTTTGTTTCATTCCTCAGATTAGTG
>NW_027801200.1:0-283 GCF_054177405.1 Leptonychotes weddellii | reverse complement strand
ACTGGGTGTTATGCACAAACAATGAATCATGGAACACTACATCTAAAACTAATGATGTAATGTATGGGGATTAACATAAGAATAAAAAAAAAGAAATATTACAAATAATATTTAAATTAAGGCCTATATATTTAATATCTTTAATTATTTTTGAACTACCTAACTATAATTGTTAATTTAATTTTTAATGGGCATTTCAGGTATTTAATCAAGATTTCCATTATTTTTAATATACAGTATAAAGTCTTCATTCTATACCCTTAAAATGCCTTTTGAAATTTGT
>NW_027801199.1:0-283 GCF_054177405.1 Leptonychotes weddellii | reverse complement strand
ATTTATTTATTTTTAAAGATTTTATTTATTCATTTCAGAGAGACAGAGAGAGAACATGAGCAGAGAGAGGGAGAAGCAGATTCCCTGCTGAGCAGGGAGCCTGAACGTGGGGCTTGATCCCAGGATGCTGAGATCATGAGCTGAGCCAAAGGCAAACGCTTCACCCACTGAGCCACCCAAGCGCCCCTCCACCTATATGATTTTTTTTTTTTAAGATTTTATTTATTTGACAGAGAGAGAGAGACAGCTAGAGAGGGAACACAAGCAGGGGGAGTGGGAGAGG
>NW_027801198.1:0-283 GCF_054177405.1 Leptonychotes weddellii | reverse complement strand
GCAGGAGACCCACATGATTAAAGCAGCAATGACTACGATGGGCTTGGGCACAGTGTTGCGGGCAGTTTGAAAGATACCCGAGATGGGAAACTGCTCAACACTTGATATTCATTTGTTATGAGTAAAATGCATGTCATTGCAGGGTAAAAGGCACTAATTTACGCGAAGTCCCCTTGAGAGAACATATTACACTCTGCCTTCCATCCAAGCTGTAATTAAGATATCATGGCACTTGTAGAGGATACGTCTGTGAGCTGACAGCCCAAGGAATCTTCCTGGGATT
>NW_027801197.1:0-3029 GCF_054177405.1 Leptonychotes weddellii | reverse complement strand
CCCAGAAGAGACATTTGATTGGCCAAGATCAGCTGCCATTTAGTTATAGATGGTGGAGATAAAAAGATCCAGCAGAAGTGCACCAACTAGTGTAGAATGGAAATGCAAGCATCTCTCCTAACAATTAAGTCTCCACGTCCCAGAAGAGACATTTGATTGGCCAAGATCAGCTGCCATTTAGTTATAGATGGTGGAGATAAAAAGATCCAGCAGAAGTGCACCAACTAGTGTAGAATGGAAATGCAAGCATCAAGATATACTACTTCACCAATGCAAAAACAAAACAAAAACAAAAACAAAAAAAAACACCCCTTCTCCAGGAAATGGCAGTGGTGTTACAGAGGACAAGATGATGATGGGTAGCTAGTAAATATTGCAATCCATTTTTTTTTAAAGATTTTATTTATTTATTTGATAGAGATGGAGAGAGCACAAGCAGGGGGAGCAGCACAGGGAGAAGGAGAAGCAGACTCCTTACCGAGCAGGGAGCCTGATGTGGGGCTCAATCCCAGGACCCTGTGACCATAACCCAAGCTGAAGGCAGACACTCAACCAACTGAGCCACCCAGACACCCCTGCAATCCAATTTTTTGACCTAACACCAAATTTATCACTTTTTAAAAACAAGAGATTTTCCCCAAAGGTGAATAATAAGAAACAAATGCAGTGTCCATGAATTTCCAACCGCAGTCTTGATTCCAGGATACTTCCTTCAGTCTTAGACTGAGTTGGCTTTCTGGGAATCCAAAGGTGGTCTGTGTGGGTTGTGGGTTCCTCTGTGCTGGGTTTCTCATGGACCTTCTCCTGAGCTTTATTATGTTGAATTGATATGTATCCTTAATGGTTATTTAACTTTTCCTATACATAAGTCATTTTCTCATTAAAGTCAATTTGTGAAAAATTTTATATTTCTCAGTATCTTCTATAATATCTTTTACATAATAGGAACCTAATTTTTTCCATTTATTTCCTTTCTGTAAATGTTATCAAGTATTTTCTTTTTACAATAATGTGAACTTTTTTTTTTTTTTTTTTAAGATTTTATTTATTTAGGGCGCCTGGGTGGCTCGGTCGGTTGGGCGACTGCCTTCGGCTCAGGTCATGATCCTGGAGTCCCGGGATCGAGTCCCACATCGGGCTCCCCCTGCTCAGCGGGGAGTCTGCTTCTCCCTCTGATCCTCCTCCCTCTCGTGCTCTCTGTCTCTCATTCTCTCTCTCGCAAATAAATAAATAAAATCTTTAAAAATATATATATTTTATTTATTTAGTCACAGGGAAACAGAGAGCACAAGCAGGGAAGAAGGGCAGAGGCAGAAGGAGAAGAAGGCTCCCCACTGAGCAAGGAGCCGGATGTGGGACTCAATTCTAGGACCCTGGGATCATGACCTGAGCCGAAGGCAGACACTTAACCAACTGAGCCACCCAGGCGTCCCTAACAATAATGTGAACAACTTTCAATGAATCTAAGATTGTGTGTCTAAATATGCACATGTTGACATGTTTTTTTCACATTCATTCTTTTACATGTCTCAGTTTTGTTCAAACAGAGAGTACATATTCTATGTAGAGAACATGCTAGGCTCTGGGACAGAAAAATATAAAAGATGTCCCTGCTCTCAAGTCTAGTATTTCTCTATTTTATAGTTTTGGAAAATAATTACTATAAGTCACAGTCTAACAGCTTGCATTTTAAAATGTCATTAATTTTGTTTCCAGGAGCTTAGAATATCTATGACTTGAAATTTTTGTTAAACCAAAAAGGAAAAAAAATTCATAAAAGCAAACACCTAAAACTTTAGTCTTCACAGTGCAAAGAAATTGGGCATTATTGTCTTACTAGTGTTAGTCTTATGCACATAGTTAACTATAAATAACCTCACTTCTAATTATATTCCCAGAAATGAAAAGTAAAAATAACAGTCACCATGTAATATATAGACCACTGTCTTTTCTTGAGGTCTCATCTTTTTTTTTTTAGATTTTATTTATTTGACAGAGAGAGACACAGCGAGAGACGGAACACAAGCAGAGGGAGGGGGAGAGGGAGAAGCAGGCTCCCCACAGAGCAGAGAGCCTGATGCGGGGCTTGATCCCAGGACCCTGGGATCATGACCTGAGCCGAAGGCAGACGCCGAACGACTGAGCCACCCAGGTGCCCCGAGGTCTCATCTTTTTAAAGCCAGTTTTGAAGAAGTCTACAGAGTAACACTTCGCCCTCCCATTAAAATATATCTCTTCATTTATATACTAATGACTGAGAATCCCCTATGGTAAACTAGAATCATAAGCATTTCTGGGACCAGACACCTGAGAAATATATATACTGTGCCTTAGACTATTAACTTTTCAGTGCAGATAATGAGTTGTATCTGCAAATGGCTAAACACCAGATGGTATGTGAAAATTTGCATTGGACAGTTTGAAAAACTTAACTGTGCATAGGACAGATTTGTATAGGACAATTTAAAGTGGAGAAAAAGTTGAGACGGCAGAGATAGGTCTACTATGCTTAAGGAAATTCTCATAGATGCAATTAAGAGATAAGTTGGATTTAAAGGCCCCATTACAAAAATAGACTCAAAATGGTTGAAAGACCTAAATGTGAGACAGGAGTCCATCAAAATCCTAAAGGAGAACACAGGCAGCAACCTCTTCGACCTCAGCCGCAGCAACTTCTTCCTAGAAACATCGCCAAAGTCTCGCCAAAGGGAAGCAAGGGCAAAAATGAACTATTGGGACTTCATCAAGATAAAAAGCTTTTGCACAGCAAAAGAAACAGTCAACAAAACCAAAAGACAACCAACAGAATGGGAGAAGATATTTGCAAATGACATATCAGATAAAGGGCTAGTATCCAAAATCTATAAAGAACTTATTAAACTCAACACCCAAAGAACAAATGATCCAATCAAGAAATGGGCAGAAGACATGAACAGACATTTTCCAAAGAAGACATCCAAATGGCCAACAGACACATGAAAAAGTGCTCAACATCGCTCAGCATCAGGGAAATCCAAATCAAAACCTCA
>NW_027801196.1:0-283 GCF_054177405.1 Leptonychotes weddellii | reverse complement strand
AGCACCACTGTGAGCGTGCAGGTGACGGACACCAATGACCCACCAGCCTTTTACCCCAGGAGCTTTGTCGTCAGCGAGGTTGATGGTGCCAGACCGGGAATTCAGCTGGGAATTTTCAATGCTACAGATCCAGACAGAGCTGCTGGCCAGATAAGGTGAGAAGAGAGGAATGGGGAGTGTGGTCGTTTAAACAGAACGAGCCACCTACCCGTAGGCATTCCTGGTGGAAACCTGCCCTTTGGCGGGCGGGTGAGGTTGACTCCAGCTCAGTTATGAAAATAAC
>NW_027801195.1:0-283 GCF_054177405.1 Leptonychotes weddellii | reverse complement strand
TATTCTATGTTCAGTTTATAGAAAACCAGGTAAATGACATAAAAAGCAAAAGACCTGTAAGCTCATTAACTGTAAATAATCACTCTCAGCCATTTGACGTATTTCCCTTTCAGGCTCTTGCTGATGTAAAGCATACATTTTGCATGTTACAAAATGCCCAAAAAGTATTCATTGGATTTTGCTTTTTTTTTTTTTTTTTTACTTTGTAAAGAAATATGAGAAAAAAAATGAAGCGTCCCTGAGGAAGCTCTCCTGGTGAATATCCATCCATGAAATTATCCTC
>NW_027801194.1:0-283 GCF_054177405.1 Leptonychotes weddellii | reverse complement strand
TTGCTCCCCTTTATTTTTCTTCACAGTACTTAGCTAACCTAAAATCATCCACACATCTATTTATTGTTGCACTTCAGCCTAAGCACCATGAAAGCAGAGGCTATGGATTATTCTCTTCTGAATCTCACATGTCTAGAACAGGACCTGGCCCACAGTAAGCTCTTGGAGATTTGTAGAAGGAATCTTTTTCTTTTTAAACGGCTAGAGCATGTTCACTTGTTGAAATTCCTTCTTTGATATGCACACATTATTTTGACATTACATTGCCTTACATTACTGATGC
>NW_027801193.1:0-283 GCF_054177405.1 Leptonychotes weddellii | reverse complement strand
AATCAATATGTGATGTTAAACTTAGTCCCAACTCTTATATTTGCCTTGTGGCTATTTTAAATAAAAACACTTTCTTAATTTGACGGTTGGATGGTTCATTGCTAGTATAAGAAAACAAATGATTTTTTTAATTTAATTTAATTTTATTATGTTATGTTAGTCACCATATAATACATCATTAGTTTTTGATGTAGTGATCTATGATTCACTGTTTTCATATAACACCCAGTGCTCCATGCATACATGCCCTCCTTAATACCCATCACCAGACTAACCCATCCCC
>NW_027801192.1:0-283 GCF_054177405.1 Leptonychotes weddellii | reverse complement strand
AAGCCTTCATCAGCATCTTGCATTTTGCTTCTCTATAGTCATGAGTTGAATCAATTAAAATTTTGGAAATCAGGTTTCCTACAAATCTCCTAAAACTGTTGGACAGGCCCAATACCCTAAAAGTCAAACAAGACAGCAGACTCATACTTTCTGACATTTAAGCCAAATCATCAATGTCACCACAGCAGAGGAGTGATTTCTTTTTTTTTTATTGTTATGTTAATCACCATACATTACATCATTAGTTTTTGATGTAGTGTTCCATGATTCATTGTTTGTGCAT
>NW_027801191.1:0-283 GCF_054177405.1 Leptonychotes weddellii | reverse complement strand
CTGCTTCTCCCTCTCCCACTCCCCCTGCTTGTGCTCCTGCTCTCGCTGTCTCTCTCTCTGTCAAATAAATAAATAAAATCTTTTAAAAAAAAAAGAGTCAGACGCTCAACCGGCCGAGCCACCCAGGCGCCCCCTATGGCGGCATTTTCTAAACCTGAGTCCAGCATCAGCCTGGCGCCCCCTCAAACCCCCATAAACACAGACGGCCCCGTGGGTCTGCTCAGAGAGCCCAGTGTGAGCACTTGGGGACCTTAGTCATGGTCCCTTCCCGCCCCCCCCATTT
>NW_027801190.1:0-283 GCF_054177405.1 Leptonychotes weddellii | reverse complement strand
TATGCACAAACAATGAATCATGGAACACTTCATCTAAAACTAATGATGTAATGTATGGGGATTAACATAAGAATAAAAAAAATTAATTAATTAATTAATTAATTAAAAAAAAAAACTTCCTTCATAGCTCTCTTCCCAAAAGGAAAAATCTCCAATAAGCTATCTTTCTCATGTAAAAGAAGGGGTTAGTTTACTCTTCATACTCCCAGAATCTTTCCACATAATTGTTTAACATTCATTAATTTATCAATTAGCTTAATTAACTAACAACATAATAGAAACT
>NW_027801189.1:0-283 GCF_054177405.1 Leptonychotes weddellii | reverse complement strand
CTCTCTCTCTCACTCTCTCTCTCAAATGAATAAAGAAAATCTTTTAAAATAAATAAAAGGATAGCCACAGATAAGCATAAAATCAATGAAGATTAATCAACTAGGATAAAGAAATATAACAAACACTTTTAAAAGACAATCTCAGGGAGCAGAGCAAGATGGCGGAGGAGTAGGAGACCTGGATTTCGTCTCCTCTCAGAAATTCAGCTGGATAGGGATCAAACCATTCTGAACACCTACAAACTCAACAGGAGATCGAAGAAAAGAAGAGCAACAACTCTCT
>NW_027801188.1:0-283 GCF_054177405.1 Leptonychotes weddellii | reverse complement strand
AGACTCCCAGCCTTGGCCCCACCTGGATCTCAGACTCCCAGCCTCAGCCCTGCCTGGATCTCAGACTTCCAGCCTCCAGCCCCACCTGGATCTCAGACTCCCAGCCTCGGTCTCACCTGGATCTCAGACTCCCAGCCTCCAGCCCCACCTGGATCTCAGACTCCCAGCCTCCAGCCCCACCTGGATCTCAGACTCCCAGCCTCCAGGACCGGGATCAATAAATGTCTATTATTGAAGTCACCCCACCTGGGCTATTTGTTACGGCCGCCCGAGCCAACTCCCA
>NW_027801187.1:0-283 GCF_054177405.1 Leptonychotes weddellii | reverse complement strand
GCAGGAGACCCACATGATTAAAGCAGCAATGACTACGATGGGCTTGGGCACAGTGTTGCGGGCAGTTTGAAAGATACCCGAGACGGGAAACTGCTCAACACTTGATATTCATTTGTTATGAGTAAAATGCATGTCATTGCAGGGTAAAAGGCACTAATTTACGCGAAGTCCCCTTGAGAGAACATATTACACTCTGCCTTCCATCCAAGCTGTAATTAAGATATCATGGCACTTGTAGAGGATACGTCTGTGAGCTGACAGCCCAAGGAATCTTCCTGGGATT
>NW_027801186.1:0-3029 GCF_054177405.1 Leptonychotes weddellii | reverse complement strand
GGGGGCGAGGGGGGAGGGCATCTTCCCCCTGGGAAGTGGCTAGGTGGGGCCTGAGGAGGGAGCAGGGTCTTCCCCGCAACAGGGAAGAGCATTCCAGGCTGGGGGCACAGCCTGTGTGAAGGGGGCTGGGGCGCTCCCCAGGAGGACCGCTGGGAGCACCTTTGTGGGTCAGCCCCGGCCCCCAGAGACCTGCCACCGGACAGCATCTGGCCTACACTTCTGCTTCAGCTCCAAGACTGCTTCTAGAGCAGAGTCCCCACCGCACCCCCATCCCTCCTGCGGTCAGTCCCAGCTCGGCGCCTCGTGAGCTGTGTGACCCTGGGCAGGTTCTGAGCCTCTCTGAGCCACAGTCTCCTCATCCGCGGGACGTGGAGGATGAGTGAGCCCCGGCTGTGGCAGCTCTGGGATTCGTGGGTGGCCTGCTTTCCACACCCAGTGCCCGACACCGTGCCTGGCACACGGCACTGTGGGGATGACCAGCCTGCTGGACGATGCGAGTCCCAGCCCTGCCGCTTCCTGGCTCTCAGCCTCGGGGAGCTGCTTACCCTCTCTCGTGGGCCTCAGTTTCCCAGTCAGTCATATGGGACAATGACTGGGCCCGTGCCTCCTGCAGGCCGGGGGGCTCAGGCCACCGGGCCTTCCTCCCTTGTCTGGGGGCTCAGGGCGGCGCTGGCGAGGACCCCCCGGGCACGCCGCCCGGAGAGCAGAGCCAGGCAGGCCGACTCTTTCTGGAAAGGACCGAGGGCGAGTCCGAGAGCGAGTCTGTGCGGCTTCGCGGTCACCCAGACTCTGTCTCAAGTATTCACGCTGCTGTCACAGAAAAAGGAGCCACGAATCATGATTTTCATGTCTCACAAAATATTATTCTTTTGACTTTTTTTCAACAACTTAAAAATGCGAAACAATTCCGAGCTCACAGGCTGAACAAAAACAGGCGGAGGGCAGGATTCGGGCCATGCTTTGCTCTGCCCTGCCTCTAGCGCCTTAATCCTGCTTCCTCTCCTGGCTACCCTCACCACCCCCAGGCCTCAGTTTCCCCATCTATTAAAGGACCACGGCCCCTTCCAGCCCCAGACCCCTGATTGCTGCTCTTGGCCCACGGAGCGCGTCCAGCCTTCTCCTCGGTCCACCTGGCTCCCCGCAGCTGTGGGCAGGCCCCGGAGAGCGTCCGGGCATGGGACCCGGGGCTCAGCAGCTTCCAGGGCACCAGGGAGGAGAGTCTGCACTGCAGTGTGGCCCCCCGCCCAGAGGCTGGGCACATGGTGGCTGGGGTGGACACTTCCCGGGCACCTCTGAGCTCCCGCCCACATGCTGTCCTTGGCTACCCCGAGTCCTCCATCCCTGTACCCCCCACCCCTGGCATCGCTGGTGAGCCGAACAGAGGGTGTTGCGTGGTGAGGGACAGGAGCACCTTTCTCGGACCTCAAGCTCCCCCGGCCGCCCCCCAGGCCTCTGCAGCCCCAGACCGCACACTGATGCCCCTTCTGCCCCCGACTTGAGTCTCTCTTGCAGGCAGAATACAGGCTGTACAATGGATCCGACAAGGAATGTGTGTCCCCAACAGCCAAGGTCACCAAGAAGGAAGCTCTCAAGGTGCGCACGGGCCCAGGAAGGGGACACAAGTATGTCACGTGCCAGAGGAATGGGCCAGTGAGGTCCCCACACCCCAGCCTGCCAAAGGAAGGGGGCAGGCCATGTCCTGGCCACCTCCCCGCCCCCCCCACTTCCTCTCCTCTCCTCTCCCTGCCCCTATCCTCACCACCCCCCACCCCAGGCTGGACCGTGGGGGCGCGGCAGGTGGGAGGAGCCGGGGCGGGGGCCAGCCCGGGCCTTGTCCCTTGACCTGCCCGCTGGGTGCCCGGGGTCCAGGCACAGAAAGAGAACTACCGGCAGGAGAAGAAGCGAGCCACGAAGCAGCTGTTCAGCGCCCTGACGGACCCCAGCGTGGTCATCATGGCTGACAGCCTCAAGGTAAGCGGGGCGGGCAGGTGGGTGTCCCGGGCTTGGCCACCTCCACCTCCAGTCAGGAGGCAGTTCGGCCTGTTTGGGACTGTGATCTGTGTCAGCGTCCTGCGGCGGCCCTGACCAAGGACCACGAGCTGGGGGCTTCGAGACCCACTGTCCCCAGTTCTGGAGGCCAGCGCCTGACATCGAGCTGTGGGCAGGGCCCCAGGCCTCCGGAGGCGCTAAGGGGGGACACTTCCTGCTCCTCCAGCTTCTGGGGGCCCAGGCTTCCCTGGGCTGCTGGACGCGCCCCTCCACCCTCTGCCTTCGCGTGGCCCCTGTGTGTCTGTGTCCACATGTCACCCCACTTCAATGTGGCCTCATCTTCACCTCCTTAACTCTGCAGAGATCCTATGTCCAGTTGAGGTGGGGGTCCTGGCCTGCAGATGGGGTCCCAGGATGCGCACGGAGCCCTGGGCTGGGGCACAGAGCGGGGGAGGCTGCACTCTGGCTTCTCGGCTTGAGGTTCAGACCTCACTGAGCCCCGGGGACTTGTCTCCATGCCCCCCGTGGTGGAGGGAAAGCTGCCGAATCCTGGGGTTGCCTCAGAGGGCAAACAGGACAGGCCTATCAGCACCGGGTCATCTGCCGAGGACCTGGGCCCCCATGGGCTCCTTTTCTCCCCCCCACAAAATTATGAATAAAAAATGAGGTACAAAAGTGAATTTTTTTCTTTGGAATGAGAAAAGAAATGACAAGTTTCACGATTTGCAGAGCTGACGACAGTCACGTCTGTGGCTGGCTCCTCCCGGGACCCCCGGAGGGCCTTGACCCTGGCCTTGAGCCTCCCCAGTAAATGCGTTCCTGGCTTCAGTGCCTTTCTCTGGATTCGCTGTCATTTATGTGCTCCTTGTACCATTCCTTAGCGTCTGTGCGCCCCTCGTACAAGCTAAAAGAGGACTCTGCCCGCCACCCAGCGCCGCCCCCCACACTGTCCAGGTGCCCCTGGGGTGTCGGCCTCCCCCACAGCGGCGCCCCTCCCTGCAGATCCGGGGGACCCTGAAGAGCTGGACCAGACTGTGGTG
>NW_027801185.1:0-283 GCF_054177405.1 Leptonychotes weddellii | reverse complement strand
TTGACAGCGCTGAACCCCCGCACCAGGCAGGCCTCACTGCCCGGGGAGACGTGCGCTGAGATAAGAAGTGCGCTGACCCGAGAGGGGTCCTGGCTGGTGACGGTGAGCAGGGCGCCCCCTCCACGCCCGTGACACGCAGCCGGGCCACCCCTGCCTCTGCCAGGGACCTGTGGGCCTGGGACTTCCTCCCGGCACCTGCTGAGTTTGGGGAAGCCGGGAGGGCTGTGCCAGCCACCTGGTCCCAGCAGATACGGATCCCCAGCCCCGCCCCCGGGCCCCAATC
>NW_027801184.1:0-283 GCF_054177405.1 Leptonychotes weddellii | reverse complement strand
GGCAGGGGGTCCCTTCTACTTCTCCAACCTCTCCTGCCTCATCTCGGCCATTGTATCTCTGACTCCCTCTGCCTTTCTTTGCTTTGAAGAGTTCATATGGTAACAGTGGGCCTGCCTGGATAATCCAGGGTGCTCTCCCCATCTCTGGGTCAGGTGACCACCTGCCTCAATCCCATCTGCACCCTGATCTCCCTCTTCCGTGTAGAATAGCACATTCCCACATGTAACACCCCAGGTCGAAGATCATGGGGGTCAAAATCCTGCCTACACAGCAATCACATGC
>NW_027801183.1:0-283 GCF_054177405.1 Leptonychotes weddellii | reverse complement strand
GCTCCCGTCCCTGTCCTGGCCCAGCTCTGGAAGCTTCTGAGTCCCGGGCCTGAGGGATTTGAGGCTCCAGCCTCTCAGCAGCAAGTGACCTTTGGTTGCAAAGATAAAGTCTGACCTCACCCAAAGCACAGCTACAGTCTCTGGAAACAGCCCTCAGGAGCCAATTTTTCAGGCGGCAGTTGGCTTGAGCCCCGTGACCAGCCTGGGTGAGCAGGTGCGTGGTCACCTGTCTCTGTGTCCCTGTTGTGAGCTGGGGGCAAGTGCTCTTAATAGGTGTTCAGCA
>NW_027801182.1:0-283 GCF_054177405.1 Leptonychotes weddellii | reverse complement strand
TTTGCATATATTGCTGTATATTTGAGTATTCTTAGTATTGATTCTAAGAACAAAAGCTTATGGGACGTTCAGCAAATGACAAATTTTCTAAAAATCTTAGATTCGATCTTAGTTCGATTCTCTGGTTTTAAATAAATGGCTTTTTGATTTTTCCAATTAACCACTTGATTCTTTTTAATAAGAAAGAATTTGATTTTTTGACAATTTACTGACAGTTTAATAAGTAACTTTAATTTCTTACAATAGGAAAATGATTTTAAATACATAAAAACAATTGTTTTTC
>NW_027801181.1:0-283 GCF_054177405.1 Leptonychotes weddellii | reverse complement strand
GAACAATGAATCATGGAACACTTCATCTAGAACTAATGATGTAATGTATGGGGATTAACATAAGAATAAAAAAAAAAATCTGGAAAAAAAAAAAAAAAAGAAGTCAGCAACTCTGTATCTTCAGTCTCACCAGAGCTTAGATAGGAAGTTCACACAAACAAGAAACATTAACTCAACCAAGTCCTGTGGTTCACCATCTAGGTGACCAGCCCACAGTAGGGGCGTGGTAATTTGATTCATTTAAACTATTATCTAATTTCCTTAATTGATCCTTAAGTACGGA
>NW_027801180.1:0-283 GCF_054177405.1 Leptonychotes weddellii | reverse complement strand
ATGTCAGGCTAGAACTGTGGATGGAGCAAAATTTTCTTTCAGAAATAAAGGCAAAATAAAGACATGTTTGAAAATAAAAGTGAAGTGAGTGCACTACCCTCCCACCTAATCTGGGAAGTAATTAAAGATGCACTGTATGTAGAAGGAAAATGACCCAGAAAGGGGGCGTGAGGTTCCAGAAGGAATGATGTAAGTGGAAGTGGATCGACCTAAAGGGCATTGTCTGTTACCCCAGAGCCCAGAACAGTGTCCAGCACAGAGTTGGTGATTCATCAATTTTAAT
>NW_027801179.1:0-283 GCF_054177405.1 Leptonychotes weddellii | reverse complement strand
AATAAATCTTTATGAAAAACAGTTTAAATTTTTTTTAAACCTGCTTTAATCATGAGATACTAAAAGTTAAAAAAAAAATTAAAAGTCCCAGTCAGGCTGTGTGACCTTGGGCATCTCAGGTGTCCTTCAGCCTCAGTCTCCTCATCTGTCTCCCCCCTGACTGCTATGTGGATTTAGCGAAGTGGTCTACAGAGGGCCCAGGAGCAGCTGTGGGCATGTCATATGGACATCTCACTTCTCTCCCAGGCTTTCCTTCCTCCTTGCTAGTTGTCAGCTCCAGCTT
>NW_027801178.1:0-283 GCF_054177405.1 Leptonychotes weddellii | reverse complement strand
TACTAAATGCTTTCAGTTTATAGTTGACCTAGAAGGTGACCTAGTTCATAGTTTTGTAGGTGGCCACTTAAAAGTGGGAGCATTCTCTATCACCCATAGCTCATTAGATTAATTTTCCTTAAGCTCTTCAGTGGTAATGATGATGTTGTTGTTGGTGGTGGTGGTGGTGGCGGTGGTGGTGATGATGGTGGTGGTGGTGATGGTGGTGGTGGTGGTGATGGTGGTGGTGGTGGTGGTGCTGGTGGTGGCATTGGTGGTGGCAATGGTGGTGGTGATGCTGGTG
>NW_027801177.1:0-283 GCF_054177405.1 Leptonychotes weddellii | reverse complement strand
AGGTTTGTCTCAGAAATTTTTGCTGTTTTGGTTACCTTACTGAAACCATTTTCAAATCAGGAAACAAGTTTCTATGGCATTTCGGTGCTAAAGGCCAAGTACACAGAGCAAGGACAGGGTAGAACAAAAATTCAGACCCTTGTCTGTCTTTAAAATCAAGGTGCTTTCCACCATGCCATCAAATTGTTTTTTTTTTTTTTTTTAAAGTGTCACCCACACTGAATATAGAAAGTTAGGTACTCTGATGTGCATGTATTATATACAGATGCAGCCTCAATAGGCC
>NW_027801176.1:0-283 GCF_054177405.1 Leptonychotes weddellii | reverse complement strand
ATTTTGACTCTGCATCCCTGGACCATCCATGTCCAGGCATAGATGGGCTCATCACTCTCTGATGGCCTGGATGGTATTCCACACCGTGGCCACTGGGGTTTCCCTCCCATGACTGTGACTTCAGGGAAGGGCGGCTGGTTAGACCCCTCTGCTTCCGTGGGGAAGGTGTGTCCTGGGATCGTGTGACCAGAGGCACGCGGAGCGCTGGGCGGGACTTCTCTGAGGTACATCCAGCGTCTCCGCTGTGTCTGGTTTGTGTAATGGTGAAAGCATTCACGGTGAC
>NW_027801175.1:0-3029 GCF_054177405.1 Leptonychotes weddellii | reverse complement strand
ACTGATATGAGGAATTCTTAATCTCAGGAAACAAACTGAGGGTTGCTGGTGTCGTGGGGGGTGGGAGGGATGGGGTGGCTGGGTGATAGACATTGGGGAGAGTATGTGCTATGGTGAGTGCTGTGAATTGTGCAGGACTGTTGAATCACAGATCTGGACCTCTGAAACAAATAATACAATATATGTTAAAAAAAAAAAAAAGAAGAAGAAGAAGAAGAAGATAGCAGGAGGGGAAGAATGAAGGAAGGGAAATTGGAGGGGGAGATGAACCATGAGAGACGATGGACTCTGAAAAACAAACTGAGGGTTCTAGAGGCGAGGGAGGGGGGAGGATGCGTTAGCCTCGTGATGGGTATTAAAGAGGGCATGCTCTGCATGGAGCACTGGGTGTTATACACAAACAATGAATCATGGAACACTACATCAAAAACTAATGATGTAATGTATGGTGATTAACATAATAAAAAAATTTTTTTTAAATGTGCAGAGGGATGGAGTAGACATTTTTCCCCAAAGACATACAAATGGCCAACAGGTATATATGAAAAGGTGCTAAACATCAGTCACTAGGGAAATGCAAATCAAAAGCAAAATTAGATCACCTCACACCTGTTAGAATGGCTAGCATCAAAGAGATAAATATTGGTGAAGATGTGGAGAAAAGGGCACTCCAATACACTGATATACACACGATGGTGGGAATGTAAATGGGTGTAAGTCACTATGGAAAACAGTATGGAGTTCCTCAAAAAAAAATTAAAAACAGAATTACCACATGATCCATCAACTCATTTCTGGGCATATATCCAACAGAAATGAAAGAAGGATCCTGAAGAGCCATCTGCAGTATTCATTGCAGTATTATTCATAATAGCCAAGATATGGAAACAATCTAAGTGTCAGTCAACAGAATAATGGATGGACCTTAAGGGCATAATGCTAAGTAAACTAAGACAGAAAGAAAAAGGCAAGTTCTGTGATATCAGTTATATGTAGAATCTACAAAAAAGCTGAACTCATAGAAAGGAGGCTAGAATGGTGGTTAGGAGGGGTTGGAAGAAAAGGGACATTGGTCAGAGAGTAGAAACATCCAGTTATATGAGGGAAAATGTACAGCATAGTGATAATAGTAATACTGTGTTTATATACTTGAAAGTTTCTAAGAGAGTAGATCTTAAATGTTATCACAAAACAAGAAATGGTAATTTTTTTCTTCCAAGTTTTTATTTAAATTCCAGTTAACATACAGTGTAATATTAGTTTCAGGTTTAGAACTTAGTGATTCATCACTTACATACAACACCCAGTGCTCATCACAAATGCCCTCCTTAATCCCCATCACCTATTTCACCCATCCCCACACTCACCTACCCTCTAGTAACCATCAGTTTGTTCTCTATAGTTAAGACTGTTTCTTGGTGGAAAAGGTGAAAGATGGCAGAGGAGTAGGGGATGCTATTCCAACCAGTCCCCTGAATTGAGCTGGATATCTACCAGACCACTCTGAACACCCACAAAATCAGCCTGAGATGTAAGAAGATATATCTGGATCTCTACAAACACAATATCAATGAGGATTGGTTTCAAGGACCGGGCACAGACTCACAGACCGGTAGCTGCGGGGAAAGGACTTTAGGGCAGCCGTCCTGGACTGAAACCTGGAGCTGCTGGGGCATGCATGCAAACTGGGGGCAGCTGGCGGTTTTAGAAGCACAAAGGGCAGAGATGTGCCTGGACTTGGAAGCGAGGACTGCGAGTGCTGCTGTGGGGTGCACAACCAGGATGCTGTGGTTTTAGCAGCACAGACAGAAACAGAGACAGTGTGGCCTGGAGAGCTCATTGAAGAACAGACTGCGATCTCTCTGTTCTGAGGCAGAGGGTTGGAAATGGTCTCTTCTGCTGACTCAGGAAGAGACGCAAAAGAAGCCAGGGAAAGCCACCAGAGAACAAAAGCCCCCAAAACAGTTTTCACTGAACCCATCCACCCACACAGGGAGTAGGGCAACTCGGCCCAAACAGGGTTGCCTGAGTAACAGCCTGGCAGGCCCATCCCCCAGAAAACAAGCTGGAAGAACAAGAGGCCACATCCCTAAGGTTCCTATAAAATGGGTGCATCTTGCTTGGGTTGTGGTCAATAATTTGGACTCTGTACATTCCCTCAACCACCCCTCAACAAAATGACTAAGAGGAGGAATCCCCAAAATAGGAAAGACTCAGAGACTGTGACTTCCGCCACAGATTTACAAATGGATATAGATATAAGCAAGATGTCAGAAATAGACTTCAGGGTAACAGTTAAGATGATAGCTAGAATGCAAAAATTGATTAATGGCAACATAGAGTCTCTAAGGGCAGAAATGAAAGCTGAACTGGCAGAAATTAAAAATGCTATCAATGAGATCCAATCTAATCTAGATACTCTAACAGCTAGGGTAAATGAGGCAGAAGAATGAATTAGTGATCTAGAAGACAAACTGATAGAAAAGAAGGAAAACGAGGTGGCCTGGGAGAAAGAGCTTAAAAATCCATGAAAACAGAATTAGAGATATAAGTGACGCCATGAAACGTTCCAATGTCAGAATTATTGGAATCTCTGAGGGGGTGGAAAGAGAGAGAAGACTAGAAGATATATTTGAGCAAATCGTAGCTGAGAACTTCCCTAATCTGGGGAATGAAACAAACATTCGTGTCCTAGAGGCAGAGAGGACCCCTCCCAAGATCAAGGAAAACAGGCCAACGCCTCGGCATGTAATAGTAAAACTCGCAAATCTTAGAACCAAGGAAACCATCTTAAGTGCAGTTAGGGGGAAGAGATTCCTTATGTACTGAGGGAGGAACATCAGAATAACGTCAGACCCATCCAGAGACCTGGCAAGCCAGAAAGGGCTGGCAAGACATATTCAGGGTACTAAATGAGAAGAACATGCAACCAAGAATACTTTGAGGCAAGGCTGTCATTTGGAATGGATGGAGAGATGCAGAGCTTCCAGGACTGGCAGAAACTGAAAGAATATGTGACCACTAAGCCG